>NW_025048764.1:0-242518 GCF_018831695.1 Puntigrus tetrazona | reverse complement strand
GACTAAACATCCAGGCACTTCATCCAGCCGATCTTGGCGGGTTAAGTGTTACTTCTTGATGCTTTTGCACTCGACCATGGTAACCCTGGAGAAAATTTTTAAGAATTCAAAACTTAATGCCAACCATCCAGGCTACATCTAGCCAATCTTTTCTGTGAATGGTGCTACTTCTTGAATCTTTTCCACTCAACCCCTGCCACCTGGGAGGATTTTTAATTTTCAAAACCTGAGTCCAGATATCTAGGCGCTTCATCCAGCCGATCTTGGCTGCTAAGTGCTACTTCTTGACGTTTTCCACTGACCATGGTAACCCTGAGAAAATTTTTAAGAATTCAAAACTTAAAGCCAAACATTCAGGCACTTCATCTAGCCAATCTTGGCCGTGAAAGGTGCTACTTTTTGACTCTTTCCATTCAACCGCTGCCAGCCTGGAGGAAATTTTTAAATTTTCAAAGCAAAAGACCAAACATCCAGGCTTTTCATCCAGCCGATCTTGGCTGGGTTATGCTACTTCTGGACGCTTTTCCACACTGACCATGGTAACCCTAGAGAAAATTTTTAAGAATTCAAAACTTAATGCCAAACGTCCAGGCGCTTCATCCAGCCGATCTTGGCTGCTAAGTGCTACTTCTTGATGCTTTTCCACTCGACTCATGGTAACTCCTGGAGAAAATTTTTAAGAACTCAAATTTAAAGCCAAACATCCAGGCACTTCATCTAGCCAATTTTGGCCATGAAAGGTGCTACTTGACTCTTTTCCATTCAACCGCTGCCACCCTGGAGGAAATTTTTAATTTTCAAAGCTTAAAGTCCAAACATCCAGGTTTTCATCCAGCCGATCTTGGCTGGTTAAGTGCTACTTCTGGACGCTTTTACACTCACCATGGTAAGCTAATCCTGGAGAAAATTTTTAAGAATTCAAAACTTAATGCCAAACATCCAAGCTTCATCTAGCCAATATTGGCTCTGAAAGGTGCTACATTTCTGGACTCCTTTTCCATTCAACCCCTGCCACCCTGGAGGAATTTTTTTAATTTTCAAAACCTGAGTCCAGATATCTAGGCACTTTATCCACTTGATCTTGGCTGGGTTAATGCTACTCTCTTGACGCTTTTCCACTGACCATGGTAACCCTGGAGAAAATTTTTAAGAATTCAAAACTTAATGCCAACCATCCAGGCTACATCTAGCCAATCTTTTCCGTGAAAGGTGCTACTTCTGGACTCTCTTTTCCATTCAACCCCTGCCACCCTGGAGGAAATTTTTAAATTTTCAAAAAGCAAAAGACCAAACATCCAGGCGCTTCATCCAGCCGATCTTGGCTGGGTTATGCTACTTCTTGGATGCTTTTCCACTGACCATGGTAACTCCTGAGAAAATTTTTAAGAATTCAAAACTTAATGCCAACCATCCAGGCTTCATCTAGCCAATCTTTTTCTGTGAAAGGTGCTACTTCTTGGAATCTTTTCCATTCAACCCCTGCCACCCTGGAGGAAATTTTTTTTAATTTTCAAAACCTGAGTCCAGATATCTAGGCGCTTCATCCAGCCGATCTTGGCTGCTAAGTGCTACTTCTTGACGCTTTTCCACTCAACCATGGTAACTCCTGGAGAAAATTTTTAAGATTTCAAAACTTAAAGCCAAACATCCAGGCACTTCATCTAGCCAATTTTGGCCGTGAAAGGTGCTACTTCTCGGACTCTTTTCCATTCAACCCCTGCCACCCTGGAGGAAATTTTTTAATTTTCAAAACCTGAGTCCAGATATCCAGGCGCTTCATCCAGCCAATCTTGGCTGGCTTAAGTGCTACTCTTGACGCTTTTCCACTCGACCATGGTAACCCTAGAGAAAATTTTTAAGAATTCAAAACTTAATGCCAAACATCCAGGCTTCATCTATCCAATCTTGGCTGTGAAAGGTGCTACTTCTTGACTCTTTTTCCATTCAACCTCTGCCACCCTGGAGGAAATTTTTTAATTTTCAAACCTGAGTCCAGATATCCAGGCGCTTCATCCAGCCGATCTTGGCTGGGTTATGCTACTTTGACGCTTTTCCACTGACCATGGTAACCTGAGAAAATTTTTAAGAATTCAAAACTTAATGCCAAACATCCAGGCTTCATCTAGCCAATCTTGGCTGTGAAAGGTGCTACTTCTTGACTCTTTTCCATTCAACCCTGCCACCCTGGAGGAAATTTTTTTAATTTTCAAAACCTGAGTCCAGATATCTAGGCGCTTTCATCCAGCCGATCTTGGCTGGGTTAATGCTACTTCTTGAAGCTTTTCCACTGACCATGGTAACTCCTAGAGAAAATGTTTAAGAATTCAAAACTTAATGCCAAACATCCAGGCTTCATCTAGCCAATATTGGCTGTGAAAGGTGCTACTTCTTGACTCTTTTTCCATTCAACCCTGCCACCCTGGAGGAAATTTTTTAATTTTCAAAACCTGAGTCCAGATATCTAGTCGCTTCATCCAGTCGATCTTGGCTGGGTTATGCTACTTCTGACGCTTTACCACTGACCATGGTAAACCCTGGAGAAAATTTTTAAGAATTCAAAACTTAATGCCAAACATCCAGGCTTCATCTAGCCAATCTTGGCTGTGAAAGGTGCTACTTTTTGACTCTTTTCCATTCAACCCCTGCCACCCTGGAGAAATTTTTTGATTTTCAAAACCTGAGTCCAGATATCTAGGCGCTTCATCCAGCCGATCTTGGCTGGGTTAAGTGCTACTTCTGACGCTTTTCCACTCAGGCGACCATGGTAACCCAGAAAAAATTTTAAGAATTCAAAATTTAATGCCAAACGCCCAGGCGCTTCATCCAGCCGATCTTGGCTGGTAAAGGTGCTACTTTGACGCTTTCCACTGACCATGGTAACTCCTGGAGAAAATTTTTAAGAATTCAAAACTTAATGCCAAACATCCAGGCTTCATCTAGCCAATCTTGGCGTGAAAGGTGCTACTTCTTGACTCTTTTCCATTCAACCCTGCCACCCTGGAGGAAATTTTTTAATTTTCAAAACCTGAGTCCAGATATCCAGGCGCTTCATCCAGCCAATCTTGGCTGGGTTAAGTGCTACTTCTTGACGCTTTTCCACTCGACCATGGTAACCCTGGAGAAAATTTTTTAAGAATTCAAAACTTAATGCCAAACATCCAGGCACTTCATCTAACCAATCTTGGCCGTGAAAAGTGCTACTTCTGGACTCTTTTTCATTCAACCCTGCCACCCTGAAGGAAATTTTTAATTTTTCAAAACCTGAGTCCAGATATCTAGGCGCTTCATTTAGTCGATCTTGGCTGGGTTAAATGCTACTTCTTGACGCTTTTCCACTCGACCATGGTAACTCCTGGAGAAAATTTTTAAGAATTCAAAACTTAATGCCAAACATCCAGGCTTCATCTAACCAATCTTGGCCGTGAAAGGTGCAACTTCTTGACTCTTTTCCTTTCAACCCCTGCCACCCTGGAGGAAATTTTTTGATTTTCAAAACCTGAGTCCAGATATCTAGGCGCTTCATCCAGCCGATCTTGGCTGGGTTAAGTGCTACTTCTGGACACTTTTCCACTCGACCATGGTAACCTAGAGAGAAAAATTTTTAAGAATTCAAAACTTAATGCCAAACGTCCAGGCGCTTCATCCAGCCGATCTTGGCTGGGTTAAGTGCTACTTTTGACGCTTTTTCCACTCAACCATGGTAACCCTGGAGAAAATTTTTAAGAATTCAAAACTTAAAGCCAAACATCCAGGCGCTTCATCTAGCCAATTTTGGCCGTGAAAGGTGCTACTTCTGACTCTTTTCCATTCAACCGCCACCCTGGAGGAAATTTTTAAATTTTCAAAGCAAAAGTCCAAACATCCAGGCGCTTCATCCAGCCGATCTTGGCTGGGTTAAGTGCTACTTCTTGACGCTTTTCCACTGACCATGGTAACCCTAGAGAAAATTTTTAAGAATTCAAAACTTAATGCCAAACATCCAGCGCTTCATCTAGCCAATCTTGGCCGTGAAAGGTGCTACTTCTTGACTCTTTTTCCATTCAACTGCCACCCTGGAGGAAATTTTTAAATTTTCAAAGCAAAAGTCCAAACATCCAGGCGCTTCATCCAGCCGATCTTGGCTGGGTTAAGTGCTACTTCTGACGCTTTTCCACTCTGACCATGGTAACCCTGGAGAAAATTTTTAAGAATTCAAAACTTAATGCCAAACATCCAGGCTTCATCTAATCAATCTTGGCCGTGAAAGGTGCTACTTGACTCTTTTCCATTCAACCCCTGCCACCCTGGAAGAAATTTTTAATTTTCAAAACCTGAGTCCAGATATCTAGGCGCTTCATCCAGCCGATCTTGGCTGGGTTATGCTACTTCTGACGCTTTTCCACTGACCATGGTAACCCTAGAGAAAATTTTTAAGAATTCAAAACTTAATGCCAAACATCCAGGTGCTTCATCTAGCCAATCTTGGCCGTGAAAGGTGCTACTTCTTGACTCTTTTCCATTCAACCCATGCAACCCTAGAGGAATTTTTTTAATTTTCAAAACCTGAGTCCAGATATCTAGGCGCTTCATCCAGCCGATCTTGGCTGGGTTAAGTGCTACTTCTGGACGCTTTTCCACTGACCATGGTAACCCTGGAGAAAATGTTTAAGAATTCAAAACTTAATGCCAAACATCCAGGGCTTCATCTAGCCAATCTTGGCTGTGAAAGGTGCTACTTCTTGACTCTTTTCCATTCAACCCTGCCACCCTGGAGGAAATTTTTAAATTTTCAAAGCCTGAGTCCAAACATCCAGGCGCTTCATCCAGCCGATCTTGGCTGGGTTAAGTGCTACTTCTTGATGCTTTTTCCACTGACCATGGTAACCCTGGAGAAAATTTTTAAGAATTCAAAACTTAATGCCAAACATCCAGGCTACATCTAGCCAATCTTTTCTGTGAATGGTGCTACTTCTGGAATCTTTTCCACTCAACCCCTGCCACCCTGGGAAATTTTTTTAATTTTCAAAACCTGAGTCCAGATATCTAGGCGCTTCATCCAGCCGATCTTGGCTGGGTTAAGTGCTACTTCTTGACGCTTTTCCACTGACCATGGTAACCCTGGAGAAAATTTTTAAGAATTCAAAACTTAATGCCAAACATTCCAGGCACTTCATCTAGCCAATTTTGGCCGTGAAAGGTGCTACTTCTTGACTCTTTTCCATTCAACCGCTGCCAGCCTGGAGAAATTTTTTAAATTTTCAAAGCAAAAGACCAAACATCCAGGCTTTTCATCCAGCCGATCTTGGCTGGGTTAAGTGCTACTTCTGGACGCTTTTCCACTGACCATGGTAACCCTAGAGAAAATTTTTAAGAATTCAAAACTTAATGCCAAATATCCAGGCGCTTCATCCAGCCGATCTTGGCTGGGTTATGCTACTTCTGGATGCTTTTCCACTCACCATGGTAACCCTGGAGAAAATTTTTAAGAATTCAAAACTTAATGCCAAACATCCAGGCACTTCATCTAGCCAACTTTGGCCATGAAAGGTGCTACTTCTTGACTCTTTTCCATTCAACCCCTGCCACCCTGGAGGAAATTTTTTAATTTTCAAAGCAAAAGTCCAAATATCCAGGCGCTTCATCCAGCCGATCTTGGCTGGGTTAATGCTACTTCTTGACGCTTTACCACTCACCATGGTAACCCTGGAGAAAATTTTTAAGAATTCAAAACTTAATGCCAAACATCCAAGCTTCATCTAGCCAATATTGGCTCTGAAAGGTGCTACTTCTTGACTCTTTCCATTCAACCCTGCCACCCTGGAGGAAATTTTTAAATTTTCAAAACCTGAGTCCAGATATCTAGGCGCTTCATCCAGCCGATCTTGGCTGGGTTATGCTACTTCTGACGCTTTTCCACTCGACCATGGTAACCCTGGAGAAAATTTTTAAGAATTCAAAACTTAATGCCAAACATCCAGGCTTCATCTAGCCAATCTTGGCCGTGAAAGGTGCTACTTTGGACTCTTTTCCATTCAACCCCTGCCACCCTGGAGGAAATTTTTTAATTTTCAAAGCAAAAGTCCAAACATCCAGGCGCTTCATCCAGCCGATCTTGCTGGGTTATGCTACTTCTTGACGCTTTTCCACTCGACCATGGTAACCCTGGAGAAAATTTTTAAGAATTCAAAACTTAATGCCAAACATCCAGGCGCTTCATCTAGCCAATCTTGGCTGTGAAAGGTGCTACTTCTTGACTCTTTTCCATTCAACCCCTGCCACCCTGGAGGAATTTTTTAATTTTCAAAACCTGAGTCCAGATATCTAGGCGCTTCATCCAGCCGATCTTGGCTGGGTTAAGTGCTACTTCTTGACGCTTTTTCCACTCAACCATGGTAACCCTGGAGAAAATTTTTAAGAATTCAAAACTTAATGCCAAACATCCAGGCTTCATCTAGCCAATCTTGGCCGTGAAAGGTGCTACTTCTCGGACTCTTTTCCATTCAACCCTGCCACCCTGGAGGAATTTTTTTAATTTTCAAAACCTGAGTCCAGATATCTAGGCGCTTCATCCAGCCGATCTTGGCTGGGCTATGCTACTTCTGGACGCTTTTCCACTGACCATGGTAACCCTAGAGAAAATTTTTAAGAATTCAAAACTTAATGCCAAACATCCAGGCTTCATCTAGCCAATCTTGGCTGTGAAAGGTGCTACTTCTTGACTCTTTTCCATTCAACCCCTGCCACCCTGGAGGAATTTTTTTAATTTTCAAAACCTGAGTCCAGATATCTAGGCGCTTCATCCAGCCGATCTTGGCTGGGTTAAGTGCTACTTCTTGACGCTTTTCCACTCGACCATGGTAACCCTGGAGAAAGTGTTTAAGAATTCAAAACTTAATGCCAAACATCCAGGCTTCATCTAGCCAATCTTTTTCTGTGAAAGGTGCTACTTCTGGACTCTTTTCCACTCAACCCCTGCCACCCTGGAGGAAATTTTTAATTTTCAAAACCTGAGTCCAGATATCTAGGCGCTTCATCCAGCCGATCTTGGCTGGGTTATGCTACTTCTTGACGCTTTTCCACTCGACCATGGTAACCCTAGAGAAAATTTTTAAGAATTCAAAACTTAATGCCAAACATCCAGGCTTCATCTAACCAATCTTGGCCGTGAAAGGTGCTACTTTTTGGACTCTTTTCCATTCAACCCCTGCCACCCTGGAGGAATTTTTTTAATTTTCAAAACCTGAGTCCAGATATCTCAGGCGCTTCATCCAGCCGATCTTGGCTGTTAAGTGCTACTTCTGGACGCTTTTCCACTGACCATGGTAACCCTGGAGAAAATTTTTAAGAATTCAAAACTTAATGCCAAACATCCAGGCGCTTCATCTAGCCAATCTTGGCCGTGAAAGGTGCTACTTCTGACTCTTTTCCATTCAACCCCTGCCACACCCTGGAGGAAAATTTTTAAATTTTCAAAGCCTGAGTCCAAATATCCAGGCGCTTCATCCAGCCGATCTTGGCTGGGTTAATGCTACTTCTTGACGCTTTTCCACTCGACCATGGTAACTCCTGGAGAAAATTTTTAAGAATTCAAAACTTAATGCCAACCATCCAGGCTACATCTAGCCAATCTTGGCTGTGAAAGGTGCTACTTCTTGAATCTTTTCCATTCAACCCCTGCCACTCTGGAGGAAATTTTTTAATTTTCAAAACCTGAGTCCAGATATCTAGGCGCTTCATCCAGCCGATCTTGGCTGGGTTAAGTGCTACTTCTGGACGCTTTTCCACTCGACCATGGTAACCCTGGAGAAAAATGTTTAAGAATTCAAAACTTAATGCCAAACATCCAGGCGCTTCATCTAGCCAATCTTGGCCGTGAAAGGTGCTACTTCTTGACTCTTTTCCATTCAACCCCTGCCACCCTGGAGGAAATTTTTAAATTTCAAAAGCAAAGTCCAAACATCCAGGCGCTTCATCCAGCCGATCTTGGCTGGGTTAAGCTACTTCTTGGACGCTTTTTCCACTGACCATGGTAACCCTGGAGAAAATTTTTAAGAATTCAAAACTTAATGCCAAACATCCAGGCTTCATCTAGCCAATCTTGGCCGTGAAAGGTGCTACTTCTTGGACTCTTTTCCATTCAACCCCTGCCACCCTGAAGAAATTTTTTTAATTTTCAAAACCTGAGTCCAGATATCTAGGCGCTTCATCCAGTCGATCTTGGCTGGGTTAAGTGCTACTTCTTGACGCTTTTCCACTCGACCATGGTAACCCTGGAGAAAATTTTTAAGAATTCAAAACTTAATGCCAAACATCCAGGCGCTTCATCTAGCCAATCTTGGCCGTGAAAGGTGCTACTTCTTGGACTCTTTTCCATTCAACCCCTGCCTCCCTGGAGGAAATTTTTTTAATTTTCAAAACCTGAGTCCAGATATCTAGGCGCTTCATCCAGCCGATCTTGGCTGGGTTAAGTGCTACTTCTTGACGCTTTTCCACTCGACCATGGTAACCCTGGAGAAAATTTTTAAGAATTCAAAACTTAATGCCAAACAGCCAGGCGCTTCATCTAGCCAATCTTGGCCGTGAAAGGTGCTACTTCTTGACTCTTTTCCATTCAACCCCTGCCTCCCTGGAGGAATTTTTTAATTTTCAAAACCTGAGTCCAGATATCTAGGCGCTTCATCCAGCCGATCTTGGCTGGGTTATGCTACTTCTTGACGCTTTTTACACTGACCATGGTAACTCCTGGAGAAAATTTTTAAGAATTCAAAACTTAATGCCAAACATCCAGGCGCTTCATCTAGCCAATCTTGGCCGTGAAAGGTGCTACTTCTTGACTCTTTTCCATTCAACCCCTGCCACCCTGGAGGAAATTTTTTAATTTTCAAAGCAAAAGTCCAAACATCCAGGCGCTTCATCCAGCCAATCTTGGGCTGCTAAGTTTTACTGGTCCTGGATGCTTTTCCACATCTAGCCAAACCATGGTAACCCTGGAGAAAATTTTTAATTTTCAAAACTTAATGCCAAATATCCAGGCGCTTCATCCAGCCGATCTTGGCTAGGTTAGGTGCTACTTCTTGACGCTTTTCCACTCACCATGGTAACCCTGGAGAAAATTTTTAAGAATTCAAAACTTAATGCCAAACATCCAGGCTTCATCTAGCCAATCTTGGCCGTGAAAGGTGCTACTTCTTGAACTCTTTTCCATTCAACCCTGCCAACCCTGGAGGAAATTTTTAAATTTTCAAAGCTTAAAGTCCAAATATCCAGGCGCTTCATCCAGCCGATCTTGGCTGGGTTATGCTACTTCTTGACGCTTTTCCACTGACCATGGTAACCCTGGAGAAAATTTTTTAAGAATTCAAAACTTAATGCCAAACATCCAGGCTTCATCTAGCCAATCTTGGCTGTGAAAGGTGCTACTTTGGACTCTTTTTCCATTCAACCCCTGCCACCCTGGAGGAAATTTTTTAATTTTCAAAACCTGAGTCCAGATATCTAGGCGCTTCATCCAGCAAATTTTGATCTTGGCTGGGTTAAGTGCTACTTCTTGACGCTTTTCCACTCAACCATGGTAACCCTGGAGAAAATTTTTAAGAATTCAAAACTTAATGCCAAACATCCAGGCGCTTCATCTAGCCAATCTTGGCCGTGAAAGGTGCTTCTTGACTCTTTTTCCATTCAACCCCTGCCACCCTGGAGGAAATTTTTTAATTTTCAAAACCTGAGTCCAGATACGTCCAGGCGCTTCATCCAGCCGATCTTGGCTGGGTTAAGTGCTACTTCTTGACGCTTTTCCACTCGACCATGGTAACTCCTGGAGAAAATTTTTAAGAATTCAAAACTTAATGCCAAACATCCAGGGCTTCATCTAGCCAATTTTGGCCGTGAAAGGTGCTACTTCTTGGACTCTTTTCCATTCAACCCCTGCCACCCTGGAGGAAATTTTTTAATTTTCAAAACCTGAGTCCAGATATCTAGGCGCTTCATCCAGCCGATCTTGGCTGGGTTAAGTGCTACTTCTTGACGCTTTTCCACTCGACCATGGTAACCCTGGAGAAAATTTTTAAGAATTCAAAACTTAATGCCAAACATCCAGGCTTCATCTAGCCAATCTTGGCTGTGAAAGGTGCTACTTCTTGACTCTTTCCATTCAACCCCTGCCACCCTGGAGGAATTTTTTTAATTTTCAAACCTGAGTCCAGATATCTAGGCGCTTCATCCAGCCGATCTTGGCTGTTAAGTGCTACTCTTGGACGCTTTTCCACTCGACTCATGGTAACCCTGGAGAAAATTTTTAAGAATTCAAAACTTAATGCCAAACATCCAGGCGCTTCATCTAGCCAATCTTGGCCGTGAAAGGTGCTACTTCTTGGACTCTTTTCCATTCAACCCCTGCCACCCTGGAGGAAATTTTTTAATTTTCAAAACAAAAGTCCAAATATCCAGGCGCTTCATCCAGCCGATCTTGGCTGGGTTAAGTGCTACTTGACGCTTTTCCACTGACCATGGTAACCCTGGAGAAAATTTTTAAGAATTCAAAACTTAATGCCAAACATCCAGGCTTCATCTAGCCAATCTTGGCCGTGAAAGGTGCTACTTCTTGACTCTTTTCCATTCAACCCCTGCCTCCCTGGAGGAAATTTTTTTAATTTTCAAAACCTGAGTCCAGATATCTAGGCGCTTCATCCAGCCGATCTTGGCTGGGTAATGCTACTTCTTGACGCTTTTCCACTCGACCATGGTAACCCTGGAGAAAATTTTTAAGAATTCAAAACTTAATGCCAAACATCCAGGCTTCATCTAGCCAATCTTGGCCGTGAAAGGTGCTACTTCTTGGTTTCTTTTCCATTCAACCCCTGCCACCCTGGAGGAATTTTTTTAATTTTCAAAACCTGAGTCCAGATATCTAGGCGCTTCATCCAGCCGATCTTGGCTGGGTTATGCTACTTCTTGACGCTTTTCCACTGACCATGGTAACCCTGGAGAAAATTTTTAAGAATTCAAAACTAAATGC
Source organism: Puntigrus tetrazona (assembly GCF_018831695.1). Taxonomy (NCBI): domain Eukaryota; kingdom Metazoa; phylum Chordata; class Actinopteri; order Cypriniformes; family Cyprinidae; genus Puntigrus; species Puntigrus tetrazona. Next base: position 231,525 of record NW_025048764.1, on the reverse strand, counting down.
CAAACATCCAGGCTTCATCTAGCCAATCTTGGCCGTGAAAGGTGCTACTTTTTGATTTCTTTTCCATTCAACCCTGCCACCCTGGAGGAAATTTTTTAATTTTCAAAACCTGAGTCCAGATATTCAGGCGCTTCATCCAGCCGATCTTGGCTGGGTTATGCTACTTCTTGGACGCTTTTCCACTCCATGGTAACCTGGAGCTGTTTTTAAGAATTCAAAACTTAAAGCCAAACATCCCTGGAGAAATTTTTAAATTTTTCAAAACTTAATGCCAAACGTCCAGGCGCTTCATCCAGCCGATCTTGGCTGGGTTAAGTGCTACTTCTTGACGCTTTTCCACTCGACCATGGTAACCCTGGAGAAAATTTTTAAGAATTCAAAACTTAATGCCAAACATCCAGGCTTCATCTAGCCAATCTTGGCCGTGAAAGGTGCTACTTCTTGGACTCTTTTCCATTTAAACCCTGCCACCCTGGAGGAAATTTTTTAATTTTCAAAACCTGAGTCCAGATATCCAGGCGCTTCATCCAGTCGATCTTGGCTGGGTTAAGTGCTACTTCTTGACGCTTTTCCACTCAACCATGGTAACCCTGGAGAAAATTTTTAAGAATTCAAAACTTAATGCCAAACATCCAGGCGCTTCATCTAGCCAATCTTGGCCGTGAAAGGTGCTACTTCTGGACTCTTTTCCATTCAACCCTGCCACCCTGGAGGAAATTTTTAAATTTTCAAAAGCAAAGTCCAAACATCCAGGCGCTTCATCCAGCCGATCTTGGCTGGGTTAAGTGCTACTTCTGGATGCTTTTCCACTCGACCATGGTAACCCTGGAGAAAATTTTTAAGAATTCAAAACTTAATGCCAAACATCCAGGCTTCATCTAGCCAATCTTGGCTGTGAAAGGTGCTACTTCTGGAATCTTTTCCACTCAACCCCTGCCACCCTGGAGGATTTTTTTTAATTTTCAAAACCTGAGTCCAGATATCTAGGCGCTTCATCCAGCCGATCTTGGCTGGGTTAAGTGCTACTTCTTGGACGCTTTTCCACTGACCATGGTAACCCTGAGAAAATTTTTAAGATTTCAAAACTTAATGCCAAACATCCAGGGCTTCATCTAGCCAATTTTGGCCGTGAAAGGTGCTACTTCTTGGACTCTTTTCCATTCAACCCCTGCCACCCTGGAGGAAATTTTTAAATTTTCAAAGCAAAAGACCAAACATCCAGGCTTTTCATCCAGCCAATCTTGGCTGGGTTAAGTGCTACTTCTTGATGCTTTTCCACTGACCATGGTAACCCTGAGAAAATTTTTAAGAATTCAAAACTTAATGCCAACCATCCAGGCGCTTCATCCAGCCGATCTTGGCTGGGTGAAAGTGCTACTTCTTGGATGCTTTTCCACTTCAACCATGGTAACCCTGGAGAAAATTTTTAAGAACTCGAAATTTAAAGCCAAACATCCAGGCACTTCATCTAGCCAATTTTGGCCATGAAAGGTGCTACTTTGACTCTTTTCCATTCAACCGCTGCCACCCTGGAGGAAATTTTTTAATTTTCAAAGCAAAAGTCCAAACGTCCAGGCTTTTCATCCAGCCAATCTTGGCTGGGTTAAGTGCTACTTCTTGACGCTTTCCACTCGACCATGGTAACCCTGGAGAAAATTTTTAAGAATTCAAAACTTAATGCCAAACATCCAGGCGCTTCATCCAGCCAATCTTGGCTGAAAGGTGCTACTTCTTGACTCTTTTCCATTCAACCATGGTAACCCTAGAGAAAATTTTTAAGAATTCAAAACCTAATGCCAGATATCCAGGCGCTTCATCCAGCCGATCTTGGCTGGGTTAGTGCTACTTCTTGGATGCTTTTCCACTCGACCATGGTAACCCTGGAGAAAATTTTTAAGAATTCAAAACTTAATGCCAAACATCCAGGCTTCATCTAGCCAATCTTGGCCGTGAAAGGTGCTACTTCTTGGACTCTTTTCCATTCAACCCCTGCCACCCTGGAGGAAATTTTTAAATTTTCAAAGCAAAAGTCCAAACATCCAGGCGCTTCATCCAGCCGATCTTGGCTGGGTTAAGTGCTACTTCTTGACGCTTTACCACTCGACCATGGTAACCCTGAGAAAATTTTTAAGAATTCAAAACTTAATGCCAAACATCCAGGCTTCATCTAGCCAATCTTGGCCGTGAAAGGTGCTACTTCTTGGACTCTTTTCCATTCAACCCCTGCCACCCTTGAGGAAATTTTTTTAATTTTCAAAACCTGAGTCCAGATATCTAGGCGCTTCATCCAGCCGATCTTGGCTGGGTTAAGTGCTACTTCTTGGACGCTTTTCCACTCGACCATGGTAACCCTGGAGAAAATTTTTAAGAATTCAAAACTTAATGCCAAACATCCAGGCTTCATCTAGCCAATTTTGGCCGTGAAAGGTGTTACTTCTTGGACTCTTTTCCATTCAAACCCTGCCACCATGGAGGAAATTTTTTTATTTTCAAAGCAAAAGTCCAAACATCCAGGCGCTTCATCCAGCTGATCTTAGCTGGGTTAAGTGCTACTTCTTGGACACTTTTCTACTCGACCATGGTAACCCTGGAGAGAATTTTTAAGAATTCAAAACTTAATGCCAAACATCCAGGCTTCATCTAGCCAATCTTTGGCTGTGAAAGGTGCTACTTCTTGGACTCTTTTCCATTCAACCCCTGCCACCCTGGAGGATTTTTTTAATTTTCAAAACCTGAGTCCAGATATCTAGGCGCTTCATCCATCCGATCTTGGCTGGGTTAAGTGCTACTTCTTGGACGCTTTTCCACTCGACCATGGTAACCCTGGAGAAAATTTTTAAGAATTCAAAACTTAATGCCAAACATCCAGGCTACATCTAGCCAATTTTGGCTGTGAAAGGTGCTACTTCTTGGACTCTTTTCCATTCAACCCCTGCCACCCTGGAGGAATTTTTTTTTAATTTTCAAAACCTGAGTCCAGATATCTAGGCGCTTCATCCAGTCGATCTTGGCTGGGTTAAGTGCTACTTCTTGACGCTTTTCCACTCGACCATGGTAACCCTGGAGAAAATGTTTAAGAATTCAAAACTTAATGCCAAACATCCAGGCGCTTCATCTAGCCAATCTTGGCCGTGAAAGGTGCTACTTCTTGGACTCTTTTCCATTCAACCCCTGCCACCCTGGAGGAATTTTTTTAATTTTGAAAGCAAAACCTGAGTCCACATATCTAGGGCGCTTCATCCAGCCGATCTTGGCTGGGTTAAGTGCTACTTCTTGACGCTTTTCCACCACTCGACCATGGTAACCCTGGAGAAAATTTTTAAGAATTCAAAACTTAATGCCAAACATCCAGGCTACATCTAGCCAATCTTTTCTGTGAAAGGTGCTACTTCTTGGACTCTTTTCCATTCAAACCCTGCCACCCTGGAGAATTTTTTTAATTTTCAAACCTGAGTCCAGATATCTAGTCGCTTCATCCAGTCGATCTTGGCTGGGTTAAGTGCTACTTCTTGACGCTTTTCCACTCGACCATGGTAACCCTGGAGAAAATGTTTAAGAATTCAAAACTTAATGCCAAACATCCAGGCGCTTCATCTAGCCAATCTTGGCGTGAAAGGTGCTACTTCTTGGACTCTTTTCCATTCAACCCCTGCCACCCTGGAGGAAATTTTTAAAATTTTTCAAAGCAAAAATCCAAATATCCAGGCGCTTCATCCAGCCGATCTTGGCTGGGTTAAGTGCTACTTCTTGATGCTTTTCCACTCGACCATGGTAACCCTGGAGAAAATTTTTAAGAATTCAAAACTTAATGCCAAACATCCAGGCGCTTCATCTAGCCAATCTTGGCCGTGAAAGGTGCTACTTCTTGGACTCTTTACCATTCAACCCCTGCCACCCTGGAGAAATTTTTTAATTTTCAAAACCTGAGTCCAGATATCTAGGCGCTTCATCCAGTCGATCTTGGCTGGGTTAGTGCTACTTGGACGCTTTTTCCACTCGACCATGGTAACCCTGGAGAAAATTTTTAAGAATTCAAAACTTAATGCCAAACATCCAGGTGCTTCATCTAGCCAATCTTGGCCGTGAAAGGTGCTACTTCTTGGACTCTTTTCCATTCAACCCCTGCCACCCTGGAGGAAATTTTTAATTTTCAAAACCTGAGTCCAGATATCTAGGCGCTTCATCCAGTCGATCTTGGCTGGGTTAAGTGCTACTTCTTGACGCTTTTCCACTCGACCATGGTAACCCTGGAGAAAATTTTTAAGAATTCAAAACTTAATGCCAAACATCCAGGCGCTTCATCTAGCCAATCTTGGCCGTGAAAGGTGCTACTTCTTGGACTCTTTCCATTCAACCCTGCCACCCTGGAGGAATTTTTTTATTTTTCAAAACCTGAGTCCAGATATCTAGGCGCTTCTTCCAGCCGATCTTGGCTGGGTTAAGTGCTACTTCTTGGACGCTTTTACACGCAATCATGGTAACCCTGGAGAAAATTTTTAAGAATTCAAAACTTAATGCCAAACATCCAGGCGCTTCATCTAGCCAATCTTGGCCGTGAAAGGTGCTACTTCTTGGACTTTTTTCCATTCAACCCCTGCCACCCTGGGGGAAATTTTTTAATTTTCAAAGCAAAGTCCAAACATCCAGGCGCTTCATCCAGCTAAACTTGGCTGGGTTAAGTTTTACTTCCTGGACGCTTTTCCACTCGTCCATGGTAACCCTGGAGAAAATTTTTAAGAATTCAAAACTTAATGCCAAACGTCCAGGCGCTTCATCCAGCCGATCTTGGCTAGGTTAAGTGCTACTTCTTGAGCGCTTTTCCACTCGACCATGGTAAGCCTAAAGAAAATTTTTAAGAATTCAAAACTTAATGCCAAACATGTAGGCTTCATCTAACCAATCTTGGCCGTGAAAGGTGCTACTTCTTGAACTCTTTTCAATTCAACCCTGCCAAACTGGAGGAAATTTTTAAATTTTCAAAGCAAAAGTCCAAACGTCCAGGCGCTTCATCCAGCCGATCTTGGCTGGGTTAAGTGCTACTTCTTGACGCTTTTCCACTTGATCATGGTAACCTAGAGAGAAAATTTTTAAGAATTCAAAACTTAATGGCAAACATCCAGGCTTCATCTAGCCAATCTTGGCCGTGAAAGGTGCTACTTCTTGGACTCTTTTCCATTCAACCCCTGCCACCCTGGAGGAAATTTTTTGATTTTCAAAGACTGAGTCCAGAAATCTAGGCGCTTCATCCAGCCGATCTTGGCTGGGTTAAGTGCTACTACTTCAGACGCTTTTGTACTCGACCATGGTAACCCTGGAGAAAATTTTTAGAATTCAAAACTTAATGCCAAACGTCCAGGCGCTTCATCCAGCCGATCTTGGCTGGGTTAAGTGCTACTTCTTGGACGCTTTTCCACTCGACCATGGTAACCCTGGAGAAAATTTTTAAGAATTCAAAACTTAATGCCAAACATCCAGGCTTCATCTAACCAATCTTGGCCGTGAAAGGTGCTACTTCTTGGACTCTTTTCCATTCAACCCCTGCCACCCTGGAGGAAATTTTTAATTTTCAAAGACTGAGTCCAGATATCTAGGCGCTTCATCCAGCCGATCTTGGCTGGGTTAAGTGCAACTTCTTGGACGCTTTTCCACTCGACCATGCTAATCCTGAGAAAATTTTTAAGAATTCAAAACTTAATGCCAAACGTCCAGGCGCTTCATCCAGCCGATCTTGGCTGGGTTAAGTGCTACTTCTAGACGCTTTTCCACTCGACCATGGTATGCCTAGAGAAAATTTTTAGAATTCAAAACTTAATGCCAAACATCCAGGCTTCATCTAACCAATCTTGGCCGTGAAAGGTACTACTTCTTGGACTCTTTTCCTTTCAACCCCTGCCACCCTGGAGGAAATTTTTTAATTTTCAAAACCTGAGTCCAGATATCTAGGCGCTTCATCCAGCCGAACTTGGCTGGGTTAAGTGCTACTTCTTGGACGCTTTTCCACTCGACCATGGTAACCCTGGAGAAAATGTTTAAGAATACAAAACTTAATGCCAAACATCCAGGCTTCATCTAGCCAATATTGGCTGTGAAAGGTGCTACTTCTTGGACTCTTTTCCATTCAACCCCTGCCACCCTGGAGGAATTTTTTTAATTTTCAAAACTTGAGTCCAGATATCTAGGCGCTTCATCCAGTCGATCTTGACTGGGTTAAGTGCTACTTCTTGGACGCTTTACCACTCAACCATGGTAACCCTGGTGAAAAAACATCCAGGCTTCATCTAATCAATCTTGGCCGTGAAAGTTGCTACTTCTTGGACTCTTTTCCATTCAACTGCTGCCACCCTGGAGAAATTTTTAAATTTTGAAAGCAAAAGTCCAAACATCCAGGCGCTTCATCCAGCCGATCTTGGCTGGGTTAAGTGCTACTTCTTGGACGCTTTTCCGCTCGACCATGGTAACCCTGGAGAAAATTTTTAAGAATTCAAAACTTAATGCCAAACATCCAGGCTTCATCTAACCAATCTTGGCCGTGAAAGGTGCTGCTACTTCTTTGGACTCTTTTCCATTCAACCCCTGCCACCCTGGAGGAAATTTTTAATTTTCAAAACCTGAGTCCAGATATCTAGGCGCTTCATCCAGCCGATCTTGGCTGTGTTAAGTGCTACTTCTTGACGCTTTTCCACTCGACCATGGTAACCCTGAGAAAATTTTTAAGAATTCAAAACTTAATGCCAAACATCCAGGCACTTCATCTAACCAATCTTGGCCGTGAAAAGTGATACTTCTTGGACTCTTTTTCATTCAACCCCTGCCACCCTGAAGGAAATTTTTAAACTTTCAAAACCTGAGTCCAGATATCTAGGCGCTTCATTTAGTCGATCTTGGCTGGGTTAAGTGCGACTTCTTGGACGCTTTACCACTCTACCATGGTAACCCTGGAGAAAATTTTTAACAATTCAAAACTTAATGCCAAACATCCCGGCTTCATCTAGCCAATCTTGGCCGTGAAAGGTGCTACTTCTTGAACTCTTTTCCATTCAACCCCTGCCAACCTGGAGGAAATTTTTAAATTTTCAAAGCAAAAGTCCAAACGTCCAGGCGCTTCATCCAGCCGATCTTGGCTGGGTTAAGTGCTACTTCTTGGACGCTTTTCTACTCGACCATGGTAACCCTGTAAAAAATTTTTAAGAATTCAAAACTTAATGCCAAACGTCCAGGCGCTTCATCCAGCCGATCTTGGCTGGGTTAAGTGCTACTTCTTGGACGCTTTTCCACTCGATAATGGTAACCCTGGAGAAAATTTTTAAGAATTCAAAACTTAATGCCAAACATCCAGGCTTCATCTAACCAATCTTGGCCGTGAAAGGTGCTACTTCTTGGACTCTTTTCCATTCAACCCCTGCCACCCTGGAGAAAATTTTTTAATTTTCAAAGCCTGAGCCCAGATATCTAGGCGCTTCATCCAGCCGATCTTGGCTGGGTTAAGTGCTACTTCTTGGACGCTTTTCTACTCGACCATGGTAACCCTGTAAAAAATTTTTAAGAATTCAAAACTTAATGCCAAACGTCCAGGCGCTTCATCCAGCCGATCTTGGCTGGGTTAAGTGCTACTTCTTGGACGCTTTTCCACTCGATAATGGTAACCCTAGAGAAAATTTTTAAGAATTCAAAACTTAATGCCAAACATCCAGGCTTCATCTAACCAATCTTGGCCGTGAAAGGTGCTACTTCTTGGACTCTTTTCCATTCAACCCCTGCCACCCTGGAGAAAATTTTTTAATTTTCAAAGCCTGAGCCCAGATATCTAGGCGCTTCATCCAGCCGATCTTGGCTGGGTTAAGTGCTACTTCTTGAACGCTTTTCCACTCGACCATGGTAACCCTGGAGAAAATTTTTAAGAATTCAAAACTTAATGCCAAACATCCAGGTGCTTCATCTAGCCAATCTTGGCCATGAAAGGTGCTACTTCTTCGTTTCTTTTCCATTCAACCCCTGCAACCCTGGAGGAATTTTTTTAATTTTCAAAACCTGAGTCCAGATATCTAGGCGCTTCATCCAGCCGATTTTGGTTAGGTTAAGTGCTACTTCTTGGACGCTTTTCCACTCGACCATGGTAACCCTGGAGAAAATTTTTAAGAATTCAAAACTTAATGCCAAATGTCCAGGCGCTTCATCCAGTCGATCTTGGCTGGGTTAAGTTCTACTTCTTGGACGCTTTTCCACTCGACCATGGTAACCCTGGAGAAAATGTTTAAGAATTCAAAACTTAATGCCAAACATCCAGGCGCTTCATCTAGCCAATCTTGGCCGTGAAAGGTGCTACTTCTTGGACTCTTTCCATTCAACCCCTGCCACCCTGGAAGAATTTTTTTAATTTTCAAAACCTGAGTCCAGATATCTAGGCGCTACTTCCAGCCGATCTTGGCTGGGTTAAGTGCTACTTCTTGGACGCTTTTCTACTCGACCATGGTAACCCTGGAGAAAATTTTTAAGAATTCAAAACTTAATGCCAAACGTCCAGGCGCTTCATCCAGCCGATCTTGGCTGGGTTAAGTGCTACTTCTTGGATGCTTTTCAACTCGACCATGGTAACCCTGGAGAAAATTTTTAAGAATTCAAAACTTAATGCCAAACATTCAGGCTTCATCTAACCAAACTTGGCCGTGAAAGGTGCTACTTCTTGAACTCTTTTCAATTCAACCCCTGCCAACCTGGACGAAATTTTTTGATTTTCAAAGACTGAGTCCAGATATCTAGGCGCTTCATCCAGCCGATCTTGGTTAGGTTAAGTGCTACTTCTTGGACGCTTTTCTACTCGACCATGGTAACCCTGGAGAAAATTTTTAAGAATTCAAAACTTAATGCCAAACATCCAGGTGCTTCATCTAGCCAATCTTGGCCATGAAAGGTGCTACTTCTTGGTTTCTTTTCCATTCAACCCCTGCAACCCTGGAGGAATTTTTTTTAATTTTCAAAACCTGAGTCCAGATATCTAGGCGCTTCATCCAGCCGATCTTGGCTGGTTTAAGTGCTACTTCTTGGACGCTGTTCCACTCGACCATGGTAACCCTGGAGAAAATGTTTAAGAATTCAAAACTTAATGCCAAACATCCAGGCTTCATCTAACTAATCTTGGCCGTGAAAGGTGCTACTTCTTGTACTCTTTTCCATTCAACCGCTGCCACCCTGGAGGAAATTTTAAAATTTTCAAAGCAAAAGTCCAAACATCCAGGCGCTTCATCCAGCTAAACTTGGCTGGGTTAAGTTCTACTTCTTGGACGCTTTTCCACTCGTCCATGGTAAACCTGGAGAAAATTTTTAAGAATTCAAAACTTAATGCCAAACATCCAGGCTTCATCTAGCCAATGTTGGCTGTGAAAGGTGCTACTTCTTGGACTCTTTCATTCAACCCCTGCCACCCTGGAAGAATTTTTTTTAATTTTCAAAACCTGAGTCCAGATATCTTGGCGCTTCATCCAGTCGATCTTGGCTGGGTTAAGTTCTACTTCTTGGACGCTTTTCCACTCGACCATGGTAACCCTGGAGATAATGTTTAAGAATTCAAAACTTAATGCCAAACATCCAGGCGCTTCATCTAGCCAATCTTGGCCGTGAAAGGTGCTACTTCTTGGACTCTTTCCATTCAACCCCTGCCACCCTGGAAGAATTTTTTTTAATTTTCAAAACCTGAGTCCAGATATCTAGGCGCTACTTCCAGCCGATCTTGGCTGGGTTAAGTGCTACCTCTTGGACGCTTTTCTACTCGACCATGGTAACCCTGGAGAAAATTTTTAAGAATTCAAAACTTAATGCCAAACATCCAGGTGCTTCATCTAGCCAATCTTGGCCATGAAAGGTGCTACTTCTTGGTTTCTTTTCCATTCAAGCCCTGCCACCCTGGAGGAAATTTTTCAATTTCAAAGACTGAGTCCAGATATCTAGATGCTTCATCCAGCCGATATTGGCTGGGTTAAGTGCTACTTCTTGGACACTTTTCCACTCGACCATGGTAACCCTGGAGACAATTCTTAAGAATTCAAAACTTAATGCCAAACATCCAGGCTTCATCTAACCAATCTTGGCCGTGAAAGGTGCTACTTCTTGAACTCTTTCCCATTCAACCCCTGCCACCCTGAAGGAAATTTTTAAAATTTCAAAGCAAAAGTCCAAACATCCAGGCGCTTCATCCAGCCGATCTTGGCTGGGTTAAGTGCTACTTCTTGGACGCTTTACCACTCAACCATGGTAACCCTGGAGAAAATTTTTAAGAATTCAAAACTTAATGCCAAACATCAAGGCGCTTCATCTAGCCAATCTTGGCCGTTTAAGGTGCTACTTCTTGGACTCTTTACCATTCAACCCCTGCCACCCTGAAGAAATTTTTTTAATTTTCGAAACCTGAGTCCAGATATCTAGGCGCTTCATCCAGTCGATCTTGGCTGGGTTAAGTGCTACTTCTTGGACGCTTTACCACTCAACCATGGTAACCCTGGTGAAAAAACATCCAGGCTTCATCTAATCAATCTTGGCCGTGAAAGTTGCTACTTCTTGGACTCTTTTCCATTCAACCGCTGCCACCCTGGAGGAAATTTTTAAATTTTGAAAGCAAAAGACCAAACATCCAGGCACTTCATCCAGCCGATCTTGGCGGGGTTAAGTGCTAATTCTTGGATGCTTTTGCACTCGACCATGGTAACCCTGGAGAAAATTTTTAAGAATTCAAAACTTAATGCCAACCATCCAGGCTACATCTAGCCAATCTTTTTCTGTGAAAGGTGCTACTTCTTGGAATCTTTTCCACTCAACCCCTGCCACCCTGGAGGATTTTTTTTAATTTTCAAAACCTGAGTCCAGATATCTAGGCGCTTCATCCAGCCGATCTTGGCTGGGTTAAGTGCTACTTCTTGGACGCTTTTCCACTCGACCATGGTAACCCTGGAGAAAATTTTTAAGAATTCAAAACTTAAAGCCAAACATTCAGGCACTTCATCTAGCCAATTTTGGCCGTGAAAGGTGCTACTTCTTGGACTCTTTTCCATTCAACCGCTGCCAGCCTGGAGGAAATTTTTAAATTTTCAAAGCAAAAGACCAAACATCCAGGCTTTTCATCCAGCCGATCTTGGCTGGGTTAAGTGCTACTTCTTGGACGCTTTTCCACTCGACCATGGTAACCCTAGAGAAAATTTTTAAGAATTCAAAACTTAATGCCAAACGTCCAGGCGCTTCATCCAGCCAATCTTGGCTGGGTTAAGTGCTACTTCTTGGATGCTTTTCCACTCGACCATGGTAACCCTGGAGAAAATTTTTAAGAACTCGAAATTTAAAGCCAAACATCCAGGCACTTCATCTAGCCAATTTTGGCCATGAAAGGTGCTACTTCTCGGACTCTTTTCCATTCAACCGCTGCCACCCTGGATGAAATTTTTTTATTTTCAAAGCAAAAGTCCAAACGTCCAGGCGCTTCATCCAGCCGATCTTGGCTGGGTTAAGTGCTACTTCTTGGACGCTTTACCACTCGACCATGGTAACCCTGGAGAAAATTTTTAAGAATTCAAAACTTAATGCCAAACATCCAAGCTTCATCTAGCCAATATTGGCTCTGAAAGGTGCTATTTCTTGGACTCTTTTCCATTCAACCCCTGCCACCCTGGAGGAATTTTTTTAATTTTCAAAACCTGAGTCCAGATATCGAGGCACTTTATCCACTTGATCTTGGCTGGGTTAAGTGCTACCTCTCTGGACGCTTTTCCACTCGACCATGGTAACCCTGGAGAAAATTTTTAAGAATTCAAAACTTAATGCCAACCATCCAGGCTACATCTAGCCAAACTTTTTCCGTGAAAGGTGCTACTTCTTGGACTCTTTTCCATTCAACCCCTGCCACCCTGGAGAAATTTTTAAATTTTGAAAGCAAAAGACCAAACATCCAGGCGCTTCATCCAGCCGATCTTGGCGGGGTTAAGTGCTACTTCTTGGATGCTTTTCCACTCGACCATGGTAACCCTGAGAAAATTTTTAAGAATTCAAAACTTAATGCCAACCATCCAGGCTACATCTAGCCAATCTTTTTCTGTGAAAGGTGCTACTTCTGAATCTTTTCCACTCAACCCCTGCCACCTTGGAGGATTTTTTTAATTTTCAAAACCTGAGTCCAGATATCTAGGCGCTTCATCCAGCCGATCTTGGCTGGGTTAAGTGCTACTTCTTGGACGCTTTTCCACGCGACCATGGTAACCCTGGAGAAAATTTTTAAGAATTCAAAACTTAATGCCAAACATCCAAGCTTCATCTAGCCAATATTGGCTGTGAAAGGTGCTACTTCTTGGACTCTTTTCCATTCAACCCCTGCCACCCTGGAGGAATTTTTTAATTTTCAAAACCTGAGTCCAGATATCTAGGCGCTTCTTCCAGCCGATCTTGGCTGGGTTAAGTGCTACTTCTTGGAAGCTTTTCCACTCGATCATGGTAACCCTAGAGAAAATGTTTAAGTATTCAAAACTTAATGCCAAACATCCAGGCTTCATCTAGCCAATATTGGCTGTGAAAGGTGCTACTTCTTGGACTCTTTTCCATTCAACCCCTGCCACCCTGGAGGAATTTTTTTAATTTTCAAAACCTGAGTCCAGATATCTAGTCGCTTCTTCCAGTCGATATTGGCTGGGTTAAGTGCTACTTCTTGGACGCTTTACCACTCGACCATGGTAACCCTGGAGAAAATTTTTAGGAATTCAAAACTTAATGCCAAACATCCAGGCTTCATCTAACCAATCTTGGCCGTGAAAGGTGCTACTTCTTGGACTCTTTTCCTTTCAACCCCTGCCACCCTGAAAGAAATTTTTTGATTGTCAAAACCTGAGACCAGATATCTAGGCACTTCATGCAGCCGATCTTGGCTGGGTTAAGTGCTACTTCTTGGACGCTTTTCCACTCGACCATGGTAACCCTAGAGAAAATTTTTAAGAATTCAAAATTTAATGCCAAACGTCCAGGCGCTTCATCCAGCCGATCTTGGCTGGGTTAAGTGCTACTTCTTGGACGCTTTTCCACTCGACCAAGGTAACCCTGGAGAAAATTTTTAAGAATTCAAAACTTCATGCCAAACATCCAGGCTTCATCTAACCAATCTTGGCCGTGAAAGGTGCTACTTCTTGGACTCTTTTCCATTCAACTCCTGCCACCCTGGAGGAAATTTTTTAATTTTCAAAACCTGAGTCCAGATATCCAGGCGCTTCATCCAGCCAATCTTGGCTGTGTTAAGTGCTACTTCTTGGACGCTTTTCCACTCGACCATGGTAACCCTGGAGAAAATTTTTAAGAATTCAAAACTTAATGCCAAACATCCAGGCACTTCATCTAACCAATCTTGGCCGTGAAAAGTGATACTTCTTGGACTCTTTTTCATTCAACCTCTGCCACCCTGAAGGAAATTTTTAAACTTTCAAAACCTGAGTCCAGATATCTAGGCGCTTCATTTAGTCGATCTTGGCTGGGTTAAGTGCGACTTCTTGGACGCTTTACCACTCGACCATGGTAACCCTGGAGAAAATTTTAAGAATTCAAAACTTAATGCCAAACATCCAGGCTTCATCTAACCAATCTTGGCCGTGAAAGGTGCAACTTCTTGGACTCTTTTCCTTTCAACCCCTGCCACCCTGAAGGAAATTTTTTGATTTTCAAAACCTGAGTCCAGATATCTAGGCGCTTCATCCAGCCGATCTTGGCTGGGTTAAGTGCTACTTCTTGGACACTTTTCCACTCGACCATGGTAACCCTAGAGAAAATTTTTAAGAATTCAAAACTTAATGCCAAGCGTCCAGGCGCTTCATCCAGCCGATCTTGGCTGGGTTAAGTGCTACTTCTTGACGCTTTTCCACTCGACCATGGTAACCCTGGAGAAAATTTTTAAGAATTCGAAATTTAAAGCCAAACATCCAGGCACTTCATCTAGCCAATTTTGGCCGTGAAAGATGCTACTTCTCGGACTCTTTTCCATTCAACCGCTGCCACCCTGGAGAAAATTTTAAATTTTCAAAAGCAAAGTCCAAACATCCAGGCGCTTCATCCAGCCGATCTTGGCTGGGTTAAGTGCTACTTCTTGGACGCTTTTCCACTCGACCATGGTAACCCTGGAGAAAATTTTTAAGAATTCAAAACTTAATGCCAAACATCCAGGCTTCATCTAGCCAATATTGGCTGTGAAAGGTGCTACTTCTTGGACTCTTTTCCATTCAACCCCTGCCACCCTGGAGAATTTTTTTAAATTTTCAAAACCTGAGTGCAGATATCTAGGCGCTTCATCCAGTCGATCTTGGCTGGGTTAAGTGCTACTTCTTGGACGCTTTTCCACTCGACCATGGTAACCCTAGAGAAAATTTTTAAGAATTCAAAACTTAATGCCAAACATCCAAGTGCTTCATCTAGCCAATTTTGGCCGTGAAAGGTGCTACTTCTTGGACTCTTTTCCATTCAACCGCTGCCACCCTGGAGAAATTTTTAATTTTCAAAGGAAAAGTCCAAACATCCAGGCGCTTCATCCAGCCGATCTTGGCTGGGTTAAGTGCTACTTCTTGGACGCTTTACCACTCAACCATGGTAACCCTAGAGAAAATTTTTAAGAATTCAAAACTTAATGCCAAACATCCAGGCTTCATCTAATCAATCTTGGCCGTGAAAGTTGCTACTTCTTGGAGTCTTTTCCATTCAACCCCTGCCACCCTGGAGGAAATTTTTAAATTTTCAAAGCAAAAGTCCAAACGTCCAGCGCTTCATCCAGCCGATCTTGGCTGGGTTAAGTGCTACTTCTTGGACGCTTTTCCACGCGACCATGGTAACCCTGGAGAAAATTTTTAAGAATTCAAAACTTAATGCCAAACATCCAAGCTTCATCTAGCCAATATTGGCTGTGAAAGGTGCTACTTCTTGGACTCTTTTCCATTCAACCCCTGCCACCCTGGAGGAATTTTTTTAATTTTCAAAACCTGAGTCCAGATATCTAGGCGCTTCTTCCAGCCGATCTTGGCTGGGTTAAGTGCTACTTGGAAGCTTTTCCACTCGATCATGGTAACCCTAGAGAAAATGTTTAAGTATTCAAAACTTAATGCCAAACATCCAGGCTTCATCTAGCCAATATTGGCTGTGAAAGGTGCTACTTCTTGGACTCTTTTCCATTCAACCCCTGCCACCCTGGAGGAATTTTTTTTTAATTTTCAAAACCTGAGTCCAGATATCTAGTCGCTTCTTCCAGTCGATATTGGCTGGGTTAAGTGCTACTTCTTGGACGCTTTACCACTCGACCATGGTAACCCTGGAGAAAATTTTTAAGAATTCAAAATTTAATGCCAAACGTCCAGGCGCTTCATCCAGCCGATCTTGGCTGGGTTAAGTGCTACTTCTTGGACGCTTTTCCACTCGACCAAGGTAACCCTGGAGAAAATTTTTAAGAATTCAAAACTTCATGCCAAACATCCAGGCTTCATCTAACCAATCTTGGCCGTGAAAGGTGCTACTTCTTGGACTCTTTTCCATTCAACTCCTGCCACCCTGGAGGAAATTTTTTAATTTTCAAAACCTGAGTCCAGATATCCAGGCGCTTCATCCAGCCAATCTTGGCTGTGTTAAGTGCTACTTCTTGGACGCTTTTCCACTCGACCATGGTAACCCTGGAGAAAATTTTTAAGAATTCAAAACTTAATGCCAAACATCCAGGCTTCATCTAACCAATCTTGGCCGTGAAAGGTGCAACTTCTTGGACTCTTTTCCTTTCAACCCCTGCCACCCTGAAGGAAATTTTTTGATTTTCAAAACCTGAGTCCAGATATCTAGGCGCTTCATCCAGCCGATCTTGGCTGGGTTAAGTGCTACTTCTTGGACACTTTTCCACTCGACCATGGTAACCCTAGAGAAAATTTTTAAGAATTCAAAACTTAATGCCAAACGTCCAGGCACTTCATCTAGCCAATTTTGGCCGTGAAAGGTGCTACTTCTCGGACTCTTTTCCATTCAACCGCTGCCACCCTGGAGAAATTTTTTAATTTTCAAAGCAAAAGTCCAAACATCCAGGCGCTTCATCCAGCCGATCTTGGCTGGGTTAAGTGCTACTTCTTGACGCTTTTCCACTCGACCATGGTAACCCTAGAGAAAATTTTTAAGAATTCAAAACTTAATGCCAAACATCCAAGTGCTTCATCTAGCCAATTTTGGCCGTGAAAGGTGCTATTTCTTGGACTCTTTTCCATTCAACCGCTGCCACCCTGGAGAAATTTTTAAATTTTCAAAGCAAAGTCCAAACATCCAGGCGCTTCATCCAGCCGATCTTGGCTGGGTTAAGTGCTACTTCTTGACGCTTTTCCACTCGACCATGGTAACCCTGGAGAAAATTTTTAAGAATTCAAAACTTAATGCCAAACATCCAGGCTTCATCTAATCAATCTTGGCCGTGAAAGTTGCTACTTCTTGGACTCTTTTCCATTCAACCCCTGCCACCCTGGAAGACATTTTTTAATCTTCAAAACCTGAGTCCAGATATCTAGGTGCTTCATCCAGCCGAACTTGGCTGGGTTAAGTGCTACTTCTTGGACGCTTTTCCACTCTCGACCATGGTAAGCCTAGAGAAAATTTTTAAAAATTCAAAACTTAATGCCAAACATCCAGGTGCTTCATCTAGCCAATTTTGGCCGTGAAAGGTGCTACTTCTTGGTTTCTTTTCCATTCAACCCATGCAACCCTAGAGGAATTTTTTTTTAATTTTCAAAACCTGAGTCCAGATATCTAGGCGCTTCATCCAGCCGATCTTGGCTGGGTTAAGTGCTACTTCTTGGATGCTTTTCCACTCGACCATGGTAACCCTGGAGAAAATTTTTAAGAATTCAAAACTTAATGCCAAACATCCAGGCTTCATCTAATCAATCTTGGCCGTGAAAAGTGCTACTTCTTGGACTCTTTTCCATTCAACCCCTGCCACCCTGGAGGAATTTTTTTTAATTTTCAAAACCTGAGTCCAGATATCTAGGCGCTTCAGCCAGTCGATCTTGGCTGGGTTAAGTGCTACCTCTTGGAAGCTTTTCCACTCGACCATGGTAACCCTGGAAAAAATGTTTAAGAATTCAAAACTTAATGCCAAACATCCAGGCGCTTCATCTAGCCAATCTTGGGCGTGAAAGGTGCTATTTCTTGGACTCTTTTCCATTCAACCCCTGCCACCCTGGAGGAAATTTTTAAATTTTGAAAGCAAAAGACCAAACATCCAGGCACTTCATCCAGCCGATCTTGGCGGGGTTAAGTGCTACTTCTTGGATGCTTTTGCACTCGACCATGGTAACCCTGGAGAAAATTTTTAAGAATTCAAAACTTAATGCCAACCATCCAGGCTACATCTAGCCAATCTTTTTCTGTGAAAGGTGCTACTTCTTGGAATCTTTTCCACTCAACCCCTGCCACCCTGGAGGATTTTTTTTAATTTTCAAAACCTGAGTCCAGATATCTAGGCGCTTCATCCAGCCGATCTTGGCTGGGTTAAGTGCTACTTCTTGGACGCTTTTCCACTCGACCATGGTAACCCTGGAGAAAATTTTTAAGAATTCAAAACTTAAAGCCAAACATTCAGGCACTTCATCTAGCCAATTTTGGCCGTGAAAGGTGCTACTTCTTGGACTCTTTTCCATTCAACCGCTGCCACCCTGGAGGAAATTTTTAAATTTTCAAAGCAAAAGACCAAACATCCAGGCTTTTCATCC
The DNA here is from genome assembly GCF_018831695.1 of Puntigrus tetrazona. NCBI lineage: Eukaryota > Metazoa > Chordata > Actinopteri > Cypriniformes > Cyprinidae > Puntigrus > Puntigrus tetrazona. The sequence goes on along the minus strand of NW_025048764.1, from coordinate 213,793 downwards.
AGCCAATCTTGGCTGGGTTAAGTGCTACTTCTTGGACGCTTTTCCACTCGACCATGGTAACCCTAGAGAAAATTTTTAAGAATTCAAAACTTAATGCCAACCGTCCAGGCGCTTCATCCAGCCGATCTTGGCTGGGTTAAGTGCTACTTCTTGGACGCTTTTCCACTCGACCATGGTAACCCTAGAGAAAATTTTTAAGAATTCAAAACTTAATGCCAACCGTCCAGGCGCTTCATCCAGCCAATCTTGGCTGGGTTAAGTGCTACTTCTTGGACGCTTTTCCACTCGACCATGGTAACCCTAGAGAAAATTTTTAAGAATTCAAAACTTAATGCCAACCGTCCAGGCGCTTCATCCAGCCGATCTTGGCTGGGTTAAGTGCTACTTCTTGGATGCTTTTCCACTCGACCATGGTAACCCTGGAGAAAATTTTTAAGAACTCGAAATTTAAAGCCAAACATCCAGGCACTTCATCTAGCCAATTTTGGCCATGAAAGGTGCTACTTCTCGGACTCTTTTCCATTCAACCGCTGCCACCCTGGAGGAAATTTTTAATTTTCAAAGCAAAAGTCCAAACGTCCAGGCGCTTCATCCAGCCGATCTTGGCTGGGTTAAGTGCTACTTCTTGGACGCTTTACCACTCGACCATGGTAACCCTGGAGAAAATTTTTAAGAATTCAAAACTTAATGCCAAACATCCAAGCTTCATCTAGCCAATATTGGCTCTGAAAGGTGCTACTTCTTGGACTCTTTTCCATTCAACCCCTGCCACCCTGGAGGAATTTTTTTAATTTTCAAAACCTGAGTCCAGATATCTAGGCACTTTATCCACTTGATCTTGGCTGGGTTAAGTGCTACCTCTTGGACACTTTTCCACTCGACCATGGTAACCCTGGAGAAAATTTTTAAGAATTCAAAACTTAATGCCAACCATCCAGGCTACATCTAGCCAATCTTTTCCGTGAAAGGTGCTACTTCTTGGACTCTTTTCCATTCAACCCCTGCCACCCTGGAGAAATTTTTAAATTTTGAAAGCAAAAGACCAAACATCCAGGCGCTTCATCCAGCCGATCTTGGCGGGGTTAAGTGCTACTTCTTGGATGCTTTTCCACTCGACCATGGTAACCCTGGAGAAAATTTTTAAGAATTCAAAACTTAATGCCAACCATCCAGGCTACATCTAGCCAATCTTTTCTGTGAAAGGTGCTACTTCTGGAATCTTTTCCACTCAACCCCTGCCACCTTGGAGATTTTTTAATTTTCAAAACCTGAGTCCAGATATCTAGGCGCTTCATCCAGCCGATCTTGGCTGGGTTAAGTGCTACTTCTTGGACGCTTTTCCACTCAACCATGGTAACCCTGGAGAAAATTTTTAAGATTTCAAAACTTAAAGCCAAACATCCAGGCACTTCATCTAGCCAATTTTGGCCGTGAAAGGTGCTACTTCTCGGACTCTTTTCCATTCAACCCCTGCCACCCTGGAGGAAATTTTTTAATTTTCAAAACCTGAGTCCAGATATCTAGGCGCTTCTTCCAGCCAATCTTGGCTGGGTTAAGTGCTACTTCTTGGACGCTTTTCCACTCGACCATGGTAACCCTGGAGAAAGTGTTTAAGAATTCAAAACTTAATGCCAAACATCCAGGCTACATCTAGCCAATCTTTTTCTGTGAAAGGTGCTACTTCTTGGAATCTTTTCAACTCAACCCCTGCCACCCTGGAGGAACTTTTTTAATTTTCAAAACCTGAGTCCAGATATCTAGGTGCTTCATCCAGCCTATCTTGGCTGGGTTAAGTGCCACTTCTTGCACGCTTTTCCACTCGACCATGGTAACCCTGGAGAAAATTTTTAAGAATTCAAAACTTAATGCCAACCATCCAGGCTACATCTAGCCAATCTTTTCTGTGAAAGGTGCTACTTCTTGAATCTTTTCCACTCAACCCCTGCCACCTTGGAGGAATTTTTTTAATTTTCAAAACCTGAGTCCAGATATCTAGGCGCTTCATCCAGCCGATCTTGGCTGGGTTAAGTGCTACTTCTTGGACGCTTTTCCACTCAACCATGGTAACCCTAGAGAAAATTTTTAAGAATTCAAAACTTAATGCCAAACATCCAGGCTTCATCTATCCAATATTGGCTGTGAAAGGTGCTACTTCTTGGACTCTTTTCCATTCAACCCCTGCCACCCTGGAGGAATTTTTTTAATTTTCAAAACCTGAGTCCACATATCTAGGCGCTTCATCCAGTCGATCTTGGCTGGGTTAAGTGCTACTTCTTGGACGCTTTTCCACTCGACCATGGTAACCCTGGAGAAAGTGTTTAAGAATTCAAAACTTAATGCCAAACATCCAGGCTACATCTAGCCAATCTTTTTCTGTGAAAGGTGCTACTTCTTGGAATCTTTTCAACTCAACCCCTGCCACCCTGGAGGAACTTTTTTAATTTTCAAAACCTGAGTCCAGATATCTAGGTGCTTCATCCAGCCTATCTTGGCTGGGTTAAGTGCCACTTCTTGCACGCTTTTCCACTCGACCATGGTAAGCCTAGAGAAAATTTTTAAGAATTCAAAACTTAATGCCAAACATCCAGGCTTCATCTAACCAATCTTGGCCGTGAAAGTTGCTACTTTTTGGTTTCTTTTCCATTCAACCCCTGCAACCCTGGAGGATTTTTTTTAATTTTCAAAACCTGAGTCCAGATATCTAGGCGCTTCATCCAGCCGATCTTGGCTGGGTTAAGTGCTAGTTCTTGGACGCTTTTCCACTCGACCATGGTAACCCTGGAGAATGTTTTTAAGAATTCAAAACTTAAAGCCAAACATCCAAGCGCTTCATCTAGCCAATTTTGGCCGTGAAAGGTGCTACTTCTTGGACTCTTTTCCATTCAACCGCTGCCACCCTGGAGAAATTTTTAAATTTTCTAAGCAAAAGTCCAAACGTCCAGGCGCTTCATCCAGCCGATCTTGGCTGGGTTAAGTGCTACTTCTTGGACGCTTTACCGCTCGACCATGGTAACCCTGGAGAAAATTTTTAGGAATTCAAAACTTAATGCCAACCATCCAGGCTACATCTAGCCAATCTTTTTCTGTGAAAGGTGCTACTTCTTGGAATCTTTTCCATTTCAACCCCTGCCACCCTGGAGGAATTTTTTTAATTTTCAAAACCTGAGTCCAGATATCTAGGCGCTTCAGCCAGTCGATCTTGCCTGGGTTAAGTGCTACCTCTTGGAAGCTTTTCCACTCGACCATGGTAACCCTGGAGAAAATGTTTAAGAATTCAAAACTTAATGCCAAACATCCAGGCGCTTCATCTAGCCAATCTTGGCCGTGAAAGGTGCTACTTCTTGGACTCTTTTCCATTCAACCCCTGCCACCCTGGAGGAAATTTTTAAATTTTGAAAGCAAAAGACCAAACATCCAGGCACTTCATCCAGCCGATCTTGGCGGGGTTAAGTGCTACTTCTTGGATGCTTTTGCACTCGACCATGGTAACCCTGGAGAAAATTTTTAAGAATTCAAAACTTAATGCCAACCATCCAGGCTACATCTAGCCAATCTTTTTCTGTGAAAGGTGCTACTTCTTGGAATCTTTTCCACTCAACCCCTGCCACCCTGGAGGATTTTTTTTAATTTTCAAAACCTGAGTCCAGATATCTAGGCGCTTCATCCAGCCGATCTTGGCTGGGTTAAGTGCTACTTCTTGGGACGCTTTTCCACTCGACCATGGTAACCCTGGAGAAAATTTTTAAGATTTCAAAACTTAAAGCCAAACATTCAGGCACTTCATCTAGCCAATTTTGGCCGTGAAAGGTGCTACTTCTTGGACTCTTTTCCATTCAACCGCTGCCACCCTGGAGAAATTTTTAAATTTTCAAAGCAAAAGACCAAACATCCAGGCTTTTCATCCAGCCAATCTTGGCTGGGTTAAGTGCTACTTCTTGGATGCTTTTCCACTCGACCATGGTAACCCTAGAGAAAATTTTTAAGAATTCAAAACTTAATGCCAACCGTCCAGGCGCTTCATCCAGCCGATCTTGGCTGGGTTAAGTGCTACTTCTTGGATGCTTTTCCACTCGACCATGGTAACCCTGGAGAAAATTTTTAAGAACTCGAAATTTAAAGCCAAACATCCAGGCACTTCATCTAGCCAATTTTGGCCATGAAAGGTGCTACTTCTGGACTCTTTTCCATTCAACCGCTGCCACCCTGGAGAAAATTTTTAATTTTCAAAGCAAAAGTCCAAACGTCCAGGCTTTTCATCCAGCCAATCTTGGCTGGGTTAAGTGCTACTTCTTGGACGCTTTTCCACTCGACCATGGTAACCCTGGAGAAAATTTTTAAGAACTCGAAATTTAAAGCCAAACATCCAGGCACTTCATCTAGCCAATTTTGGCCATGAAAGGTGCTACTTCTCGGACTCTTTTCCATTCAACCGCTGCCACCCTGGAGGAAATTTTTTAATTTTCAAAGCAAAAAAGTCCAAACGTCCAGGCGCTTCATCCAGCCGATCTTGGCTGGGTTAAGTGCTACTTCTTGGACGCTTTACCACTCGACCATGGTAACCCTGGAGAAAATTTTTAAGAATTCAAAACTTAATGCCAAACATCCAAGCTTCATCTAGCCAATATTGGCTCTGAAAGGTGCTACTTCTTGGACTCTTTTCCATTCAACCCCTGCCACCCTGGAGGAATTTTTTTAATTTTCAAAACCTGAGTCCAGATATCTAGGCACTTTATCCACTTGATCTTGGCTGGGTTAAGTGCTACCTCTTGGACACTTTTCCACTCGACCATGGTAACCCTGGAGAAAATTTTTAAGAATTCAAAACTTAATGCCAACCATCCAGGCTACATCTAGCCAATCTTTTTCCGTGAAAGGTGCTACTTCTTGGACTCTTTTCCATTCAACCCCTGCCACCCTGGAGGAAATTTTTAAATTTTGAAAGCAAAAGACCAAACATCCAGGCGCTTCATCCAGCCGATCTTGGCGGGGTTAAGTGCTACTTCTTGGATGCTTTTCCACTCGACCATGGTAACCCTGGAGAAAATTTTTAAGAATTCAAAACTTAATGCCAACCATCCAGGCTACATCTAGCCAATCTTTTTCTGTGAAAGGTGCTACTTCTGAATCTTTTCCACTCAACCCCTGCCACCTTGGAGGATTTTTTTTAATTTTCAAAACCTGAGTCCAGATATCTAGGCGCTTCATCCAGCCGATCTTGGCTGGGTTAAGTGCTACTTCTTGGACGCTTTTCCACTCAACCATGGTAACCCTGGAGAAAATTTTTAAGATTTCAAAACTTAAAGCCAAACATCCAGGCACTTCATCTAGCCAATTTTGGCCGTGAAAGGTGCTACTTCTCGGACTCTTTTCCATTCAACCCCTGCCACCCTGGAGGAAATTTTTTAATTTTCAAAACCTGAGTCCAGATATCTAGGCGCTTCTTCCAGCCAATCTTGGCTGGGTTAAGTGCTACTTCTTGGACGCTTTTCCACTCGACCATGGTAACCCTGGAGAAAGTGTTTAAGAATTCAAAACTTAATGCCAAACATCCAGGCTACATCTAGCCAATCTTTTTCTGTGAAAGGTGCTACTTCTTGGAATCTTTTCAACTCAACCCCTGCCACCCTGGAGGAACTTTTTTAATTTTCAAAACCTGAGTCCAGATATCTAGGTGCTTCATCCAGCCTATCTTGGCTGGGTTAAGTGCCACTTCTTGCACGCTTTTCCACTCGACCATGGTAACCCTGGAGAAAATTTTTAAGAATTCAAAACTTAATGCCAACCATCCAGGCTACATCTAGCCAATCTTTTTCTGTGAAAGGTGCTACTTCTCGGAATCTTTTCCACTCAACCCCTGCCACCTTGGAGGATTTTTTTTAATTTTCAAAACCTGAGTCCAGATATCTAGGCGCTTCATCCAGCCGATCTTGGCTGGGTTAAGTGCTACTTCTTGGACGCTTTTCCACTCAACCATGGTAACCCTAGAGAAAATTTTTAAGAATTCAAAACTTAATGCCAAACATCCAGGCTTCATCTATCCAATATTGGCTGTGAAAGGTGCTACTTCTTGGACTCTTTTCCATTCAACCCCTGCCACCCTGGAGGAATTTTTTTAATTTTCAAAACCTGAGTCCACATATCTAGGCGCTTCATCCAGTCGATCTTGGCTGGGTTAAGTGCTACTTCTTGGACGCTTTTCCACTCGACCATGGTAACCCTGGAGAAAGTGTTTAAGAATTCAAAACTTAATGCCAAACATCCAGGCTACATCTAGCCAATCTTTTTCTGTGAAAGGTGCTACTTCTTGGAATCTTTTCAACTCAACCCCTGCCACCCTGGAGGAACTTTTTTAATTTTCAAAACCTGAGTCCATATATCTAGTCGCTTCATCCAGTCGATCTTGGCTGGGTTAAGTGCTACTTCTTGGACGCTTTTCCACTCGACCATGGTAACCCTGGAGAAAATGTTTAAGAATTCAAAACTTAATGCCAAACATCCAGGCGCTTCATCTAGCCAATCTTGGCCGTGAAAGGTGCTACTTCTTGGACTCTTTTCCATTCAACCCCTGCCACCCTGGAGGAAATTTTTAAATTTTGAAAGCAAAAATCCAAACGTCCAGGCGCTTCATCCAGCCGATCTTGGCGGGGTTAAGTGCTACTTCTTGGATGCTTTTCCACTCGACCATGGTAACCCTGGAAAATTTTTAAGAATTCAAAACTTAATGCCAAACATCCAGGCGCTTCATCTAGCCAATCTTGGCCGTGAAAGGTGCTACTTCTTGGACTCTTTACCATTCAACCCCTGCCACCCTGAAGAAATTTTTTTTAATTTTCAAAACCTGAGTCCAGATATCTAGGCGCTTCATCCAGTCGATCTTGGCTGGGTTAAGTGCTACTTCTTGGACGCTTTTCCACTCGACCATGGTAACCCTGGAGAAAATTTTTAAGAATTCAAAACTTAATGCCAAACATCCAGGTGCTTCATCTAGCCAATCTTGGCCGTGAAAGGTGCTACTTCTTGTTTCTTTTCCATTCAACCCCTGCCACCCTGGAGGAATTTTTTTTATTTTTCAAAACCTGAGTCCAGATATCTAGGCGCTTCATCCAGTCGATCTTGGCTGGGTTAAGTGCTACTTCTTGGACGCTTTTCCACTCGACCATGGTAACCCTGGAGAAAATGTTTAAGAATTCAAAACTTAATGCCAAACATCCAGGCGCTTCATCTAGCCAATCTTGGCCGTGAAAGGTGCTACTTCTTGGACTCTTTCCATTCAACCCCTGCCACCCTGGAGGAATTTTTTTTTTAATTTTCAAAACCTGAGTCCAGATATCTAGGCGCTTCTTCCAGCCGATCTTGGCTGGGTTAAGTGCTACTTCTTGGACGCTTTTACACGCGATCATGGTAACCCTGGAGAAAATGTTTAAGAATTCAAAACTTAATGCCAAACATCCAGGCGCTTCATCTAGCCAATCTTGGCCGTGAAAGGTGCTACTGCTTGGACTCTTTTCCATTCAACCCCTGCCACCCTGGAGAAATTTTTTAATTTTCAAAGCAAAAGTCCAAACATCCAGGCGCTTCATCCAGCTAAACTTGGCTGGGTTAAGTTTACTTCCTGGACGCTTTTCCACTCGTCCATGGTAACCCTGGAGAAAATTTTTAAGAATTCAAAACTTAATGCCAAACGTCCAGGCGCTTCATCCAGCCGATCTTGGCTAGGTTAAGTGCTACTTCTTGAGCGCTTTTCCACTCGACCATGGTAAGCCTAAAGAAAATTTTTAAGAATTCAAAACTTAATGCCAAACATGTAGGCTTCATCTAACCAATCTTGGCCGTGAAAGGTGCTACTTCTTGAACTCTTTTCAATTCAACCCCTGCCAAACTGGAGGAAATTTTTAAATTTTCAAAGCAAAAGTCCAAACGTCCAGGCGCTTCATCCAGCCGATCTTGGCTGGGTTAAGTGCTACTTCTTGGACGCTTTTCCACTTGATCATGGTAACCCTAGAGAAAATTTTTAAGAATTCAAAACTTAATGGCAAACATCCAGGCTTCATCTAGCCAATCTTGGCCGTGAAAGGTGCTACTTCTTGGACTCTTTTCCATTCAACCCCTGCCACCCTGGAGGAAATTTTTGATTTTCAAAGACTGAGTCCAGAAATCTAGGCGCTTCATCCAGCCGATCTTGGCTGGGTTAAGTGCTACTTCTTGGACGCTTTTGTACTCGACCATGGTAACCCTGGAGAAAATTTTTAAGAATTCAAAACTTAATGCCAAACGTCCAGGCGCTTCATCCAGCCGATCTTGGCTGGGTTAAGTGCTACTTCTTGACGCTTTTCCACTCGACCATGGTAACCCTGGAGAAAATTTTTAAGAATTCAAAACTTAATGCCAAACATCCAGGCTTCATCTAACCAATCTTGGCCGTGAAAGGTGCTACTTCTTGGACTCTTTTCCATTCAACCCCTGCCACCCTGGAGGAAATTTTTAATTTTCAAAGACTGAGTCCAGATATCTAGGCGCTTCATCCAGCCGATCTTGGCTGGGTTAAGTGCAACTTCTTGGACGCTTTTCCACTCGACCATGCTAATCCTGGAGAAAATTTTTAAGAATTCAAAACTTAATGCCAAACGTCCAGGCGCTTCATCCAGCCGATCTTGGCTGGGTTAAGTGCTACTTCTTAGACGCTTTTCCACTCGACCATGGTATGCCTAGAGAAAATTTTTAAGAATTCAAAACTTAATGCCAAACATCCAGGCTTCATCTAACCAATCTTGGGCCGTGAAAGGTACTACTTCTTGGACTCTTTTCCTTTCAACCCCTGCCACCCTGGAGAAATTTTTAATTTTCAAAACCTGAGTCCAGATATCTAGGCGCTTCATCCAGCCGAACTTGGCTGGGTTAAGTGCTACTTCTTGACGCTTTTCCACTCGACCATGGTAACCCTGGAGAAAATGTTTAAGAATACAAAACTTAATGCCAAACATCCAGGCTTCATCTAGCCAATATTGGCTGTGAAAGGTGCTACTTCTTGGACTCTTTTCCATTCAACCGCTGCCACCCTGGAGGAAATTTTTAAATTTTGAAAGCAAAAGTCCAAACATCCAGGCGCTTCATCCAGCCGATCTTGGCTGGGTTAAGTGCTACTTCTTGGACGCTTTTCCACTCGACCATGGTAACCCTGGAGAAAATTTTTAAGAATTCAAAACTTAATGCCAAACATCCAGGCTTCATCTAACCAATCTTGGCCGTGAAAGGTGCTACTTCTTGGACTCTTTTCCATTCAACCCCTGCCACCCTGGAGGAAATTTTTTAATTTTCAAAACCTGAGTCCAGATATCTAGGCGCTTCATCCAGCCGATCTTGGCTGTGTTAAGTGCTACTTCTTGGACGCTTTTCCACTCGACCATGGTAACCCTGGAGAAAATTTTTAAGAATTCAAAACTTAATGCCAAACATCCAGGCACTTCATCTAACCAATCTTGGGCTGTGAAAAGTGATACTTCTTGGACTCTTTTTCATTCAACCCCTGCCACCCTGAAGGAAATTTTTAAACTTTCAAAACCTGAGTCCAGATATCTAGGCGCTTCATTTAGTCGATCTTGGCTGGGTTAAGTGCGACTTCTTGGACGCTTTACCACTCTACCATGGTAACCCTGGAGAAAATTTTTAACAATTCAAAACTTAATGCCAAACATCCCGGCTTCATCTAGCCAATCTTGGCCGTGAAAGGTGCTACTTCTTGAACTCTTTTCAATTCAACCCCTGCCAACCTGGGAGAAAATTTTTAAATTTTCAAAGCAAAAGTCCAAACGTCCAGGCGCTTCATCCAGACGATCTTGGCTGGGTTAAGTGCTACTTCTTGGACGCTTTTCTACTCGACCATGGTAACCCTGTAAAAAATTTTTAAGAATTCAAAACTTAATGCCAAACGTCCAGGCGCTTCATCCAGCCGATCTTGGCTGGGTTAAGTGCTACTTCTTGGACGCTTTTCCACTCGATAATGGTAACCCTGGAGAAAATTTTTAAGAATTCAAAACTTAATGCCAAACATCCAGGCTTCATCTAACCAATCTTGGCCGTGAAAGGTGCTACTTCTTGGACTCTTTTCCATTCAACCCCTGCCACCCTGGAGAAATTTTTTTAATTTTCAAAACCTGAGCCCAGATATCTAGGCGCTTCATCCAGCCGATCTTGGCTGGGTTAAGTGCTACTTCTTGGACGCTTTTCTACTCGACCATGGTAACCCTGTAAAAAATTTTTAAGAATTCAAAACTTAATGCCAAACGTCCAGGCGCTTCATCCAGCCGATCTTGGCTGGGTTAAGTGCTACTTCTTGGACGCTTTTCCACTCGATAATGGTAACCCTAGAGAAAATTTTTAAGAATTCAAAACTTAATGCCAAACATCCAGGCTTCATCTAACCAATCTTGGCCGTGAAAGGTGCTACTTCTTGGACTCTTTTCCATTCAACCCCTGCCACCCTGGAGAAAATTTTTTAATTTTCAAAGCCTGAGTCCAGATATCTAGGCGCTTCATCCAGCCGATCTTGGCTGGGTTAAGTGCTACTTCTTGAACGCTTTTCCACTGACCGACCATGGTAACCCTGGAGAAAATTTTTAAGAATTCAAAACTTAATGCCAAACATCCAGGTGCTTCATCTAGCCAATCTTGGCCATGAAAGGTGCTACTTCTTCGTTTCTTTTCCATTCAACCCCTGCAACCCTGGAGGAATTTTTTAATTTTCAAAACCTGAGTCCAGATATCTAGGCGCTTCATCCAGCCGATTTTGGTTAGGTTAAGTGCTACTTCTTGGACGCTTTTCTACTCGACCATGGTAACCCTGGAGAAAATTTTTAAGAATTCAAAACTTAATGCCAAATGTCCAGGCGCTTCATCCAGTCGATCTTGGCTGGGTTAAGTTCTACTTCTTGGACGCTTTTCCACTCGACCATGGTAACCCTGGAGAAAATTTTTAAGAATTCAAAACTTAATGCCAAACATCCAGGCGCTTCATCTAGCCAATCTTGGCCGTGAAAGGTGCTACTTCTTGGACTCTTTCCATTCAACCCCTGCCACCCTGGAAGAAATTTTTTAATTTTCAAAACCTGAGTCCAGATATCTAGGCGCTACATCCAGCCGATCTTGGCTGGGTTAAGTGCTACTTCTTGGACGCTTTTCCACTCGACCATGGTAACCCTGGAGAAAATTTTTAAGAATTCAAAACTTAATGCCAAACGTCCAGGCGCTTCATCCAGCCGATCTTGGCTGGGTTAAGTGCTACTTCTTGGATGCTTTTCCACTCGACCATGGTAACCCTGGAGAAAATTTTTAAGAATTCAAAACTTAATGCCAAACATTCAGGCTTCATCTAACCAATCTTGGCCGTGAAAGGTGCTACTTCTTGAACTCTTTTCAATTCAACCCCTGCCAACCTGGACGAAATTTTTTGATTTTCAAAGACTGAGTCCAGATATCTAGGCGCTTCATCCAGCCGATCTTGGTTAGGTTAAGTGCTACTTCTTGGACGCTTTTCTACTCGACCATGGTAACCCTGGAGAAAATTTTTAAGAATTCAAAACTTAATGCCAAACATCCAGGTGCTTCATCTAGCCAATCTTGGCCATGAAAGGTGCTACTTCTTGGTTTCTTTTCCATTCAACCCCTGCAACCCTGGAGAATTTTTTTAATTTTCAAAACCTGAGTCCAGATATCTAGGCGCTTCATCCAGCCGATCTTGGCTGGGTTAAGTGCTACTTCTTGGACGCTTTTCCACTCGACCATGGTAACCCTGGAGAAAATGTTTAAGAATTCAAAACTTAATGCCAAACATCCAGGCTTCATCTAACTAATCTTGGCCGTGAAGGTGCTGCTACTTCTTGTACTCTTTTCCATTCAACCGCTGCCACCCTGGAGGAAATTTTAAAATTTTCAAAGCAAAAGTCCAAACATCCAGGCGCTTCATCCAGCTAAACTTGGCTGGGTTAAGTTCTACTTCTTGGACGCTTTTCCACTCGTCCATGGTAACCCTGGAAAATTTTTAAGAATTCAAAACTTAATGCCAAACATCCAGGCTTCATCTAGCCAATGTTGGCTGTGAAAGGTGCTACTTCTTGGACTCTTCCATTCAACCCCTGCCACCCTGGAAGAATTTTTTTTAATTTTCAAAACCTGAGTCCAGATATCTTGGCGCTTCATCCAGTCGATCTTGGCTGGGTTAAGTTCTACTTCTTGGACGCTTTTCCACTCGACCATGGTAACCCTGGAGAAAATGTTTAAGAATTCAAAACTTAATGCCAAACATCCAGGCGCTTCATCTAGCCAATCTTGGCCGTGAAAGGTGCTACTTCTTGGACTCTTTCCATTCAACCCCTGCCACCCTGGAAGAATTTTTTTAATTTTCAAAACCTGAGTCCAGATATCTAGGCGCTACTTCCAGCCGATCTTGGCTGGGTTAAGTGCTACCTCTTGACGCTTTTCCACTCGACCATGGTAACCCTGGAGAAAATTTTTAAGAATTCAAAACTTAATGCCAAACATCCAGGTGCTTCATCTAGCCAATCTTGGCCATGAAAGGTGCTACTTCTTGGTTTCTTTTCCATTCAACCCCTGCCACCCTGGAGGAAATTTTTCAATTTTCAAGACTGAGTCCAGATATCTAGATGCTTCATCCAGCCGATATTGGCTGGGTTAAGTGCTACTTCTTGGACGCTTTTCCACTCGACCATGGTAACCCTGGAGAAAATTTTTAAGAATTCAAAACTTAATGCCAAACATCCAGGCTTCATCTAACCAATCTTGGCCGTGAAAGGTGCTACTTCTTAAACTCTTTTCAATTCAACCCCTGCCACCCTGGAGGAAATTTTTTAATTTTCAAAGCCTGAAGTCCAAATATCCAGGCGCTTCATCCAGCCGATCTTGGCTGGGTTAAGTGCTACTTCTTGGACGCTTTTCCACTCGACCATGGTAACCCTGGAGAAAATTTTTAAGAATTCAAAACTTAATGCCAAACATCCAAGCTTCATCTAGCCAATATTGGCTGTGAAAGGTGCTACTTCTTGGACTCTTTTCCATTCAAACCCTGCCACCCTGGAGAAATTTTTTAATTTTCAAAACCTGAGTCCAGATATCTAGTCGCTTCATCCAGTCGATCTTGGCTGGGTTAAGTGCTACTTCTTGGACACTTTTCCACTCGACCATGCTAACCCTGGAGAAAATTTTTAAGAATTCAAAACTTAATGCCAAACATCCAGGCTTCATCCAGCCGATCTTGGCCGTGATAGGTGCTACTTCTTGAACTCTTTTCCATTCAACCCCTGCCACCCTGGAGAATTTTTTTTAATTTTCAAAACCTGAGTCCAGATATCTAGGCGCTTCATCCAGTCGATCTTGGCTGGGTTAAGTTCTACTTCTTGACGCTTTTCCACTCGACCATGGTAACCCTGGAAAAAATTTTTAAGAATTCAAAACTTAATGCCAAACGTCCAGGCGCTTCGTCTAGCCAATATTTGCTGTGAAAGGTGCTACTTCTTGACTCTTTTCCATTCAAACCCTGCCACCCTGGAGGAATTTTTTTAATTTTCAAAACCTGAGTCCAGATATCTAGCGCTTCATCCAGTCGATCTTGGCTGGGTTAAGTGCTACTTCTTGAACACTTTTCCACTCGACCATGCTAACCCTGGAGAAAATTTTTAAGAATTCAAAACTTAATGCCAAACATCCAGGCTTCATCTAGCCAATCTTGGCCGTGAAAGGTGCTACTTCTTGAACTCTTTTCAATTCAACCCCTGCCAACCTGGAGAAATTTTTTTAATTTTCAAAGACTGAGTCCAGATATCTCAGGCGCTTCATCCAGCCGATCTTGGTTAGGTTAAGTGCTACTTCTTGGACGCTTTTCCACTCGACCATGGTAACCCTGGAGAAAATTTTTAAGAATTCAAAACTTAATGCCAAATGTCCAGGCGCTTCATCCAGCCGATCTTGGCTGGGTTAAGTGCTACTTCTTGGACGCTTTTCCACTCGACCATGGTAACCCTGGAGAAAATTTTTAAGAATTCAAAACTTAATGCCAAACATCCAAGCTTCATCTAGCCAATCTTGGCTGTGAAAGGTGCTACTTCTTGGACTCTTTTCCATTCAACCCCTGCCACCCTGGAGAAAATTTTTTTAATTTTCAAAACAAAAGTCCAAACATCCAGGCGCTTCATCCAGCTAATCTTGGCTGGGTTAAGTGCTACTTCTTGATTCTTTTCCACTCGACCATGGTAACCCTGGAGAAAATTTTTCAAAGAATTCAAAACTTAATGCCAAACATCCAGGCGCTTCATCCAGCCGATCTTGGCTGGGTTAAGTTAAGGCTACTTCTTGGACGCTTTTCCACTCGACCATGGTAACCCTGGAGAAAATTTTTAAGAATTCAAAACTTAATGCCAAACATTCAGCGCTTCATCTAGCCAATCTTGGCCGTGAAAGGTGCTACTTCTTGAACTCTTTTCCATTCAACCCCTGCCAACCCTGGAGAAAATTTTTTTGAATTTTCAAAACTGAGTCCAGATATCTAGGCGCTTCATCCAGCCGATCTTGGTTAGGTTAAGTGCTACTTCTTGGACGCTTTTCCACTCGACCATGGTAACCCTGGAGAAAATTTTTAAGAATTCAAAACTTAATGCCAAATGTCCAGGCGCTTCATCCAGCCGATCTTGGCTGGGTTAAGTGCTACTTCTTGGACTGAGCTTTTCCACTCGACCATGGTAACCCTGGAGAAAATTTTTAAGAATTCAAAACTTAATGCCAAACATCCAAGCTTCATCTAGCCAATCTTGGCTGTGAAAGGTGCTACTTCTTGGACTCTTTTCCATTCAACCCCCTGCCACCCTGGAGGAATTTTTTAATTTTCAAAACCTGAGTCCAGATATCTAGGCGCTTCATCCAGTCGATCTTGGCTGGGTTAAGTGCTACTTCTTGGACACTTTTCCACTCGACCATGATAACCCTGGAGAAAATTTTTAAGAATTCAAAACTTAATGCCAAACGTCCAGGCGCTTCATCCAGCCGATCTTGGCTGTGAAAGGTGCTACTTCTTGGTTTCTTTTCCATTCAACCCCTGACACCCTGGAGGAATTTTTTAATTTTCAAAACCTGAGTCCAGATATCAGGCGCTTCATCCAGTCGATCTTGGCTGGGTTAAGTGCTACTTCTTGACG
Source organism: Puntigrus tetrazona (assembly GCF_018831695.1). Lineage (NCBI taxonomy): Eukaryota > Metazoa > Chordata > Actinopteri > Cypriniformes > Cyprinidae > Puntigrus > Puntigrus tetrazona. Next base: position 198,596 of record NW_025048764.1, on the reverse strand, counting down.
CTTTTCCACTCGACCATGGTAACCCTGAGAAAATTTTTAAGAATTCAAAACTTAAATGCCAAACATCAGGCGCTTCATCCAGCCAATCTTGGCTGTGAAAGGTGCTACTTCTTGGTTTCTTTTCCATTCAACCCTGCCACCCTGGGAAAAAATTTTTTTAATTTTTCAAAACCTGAGTCCAAATATCCAGGCGCTTCATCCAGCCGATCTTGGCTGGTTAAGTGAAAGGTGCTACTTCTTGGACGCTTTTCCATTCAAAACTTAAAACCATGGTAACCCTGGAGAAAATTTTTAATTTTCAAAACTTAATGCCAGAATCCAGGCGCTTCATCCAGTCGATCTTGGCTGGGTTAAGTGCTACTTCTTGGACGCTTTTCCACTCGACCATGGTAACCCTGGAGAAAATTTTTAAGAATTCAAAACTTAATGCCAAACATCCAGGGCTTCATCTAGCCAATCTTGGCCGTGAAAGGTGCTACTTCTTGGACTCTTTTCCATTCAACCCCTGCCACCCTGGAGGAATTTTTTTAATTTTCAAAGCCTGAGTCCAGATATCCAGGCGCTTCATCCAGCCGATCTTGGCTGGGTTAAGTGCTACTTCTTGACGCTTTTCCACTCGACCATGGTAACCCTGGAGAAAATTTTTAAGAATTCAAAACTTAATGCCAAACATCCAGCGCTTCATCTAGCCAATCTTGGCCGTGAAAGGTGCTACTTCTTGGACTCTTTTCCATTCAACCCCTGCCACCCTGAAGGAATTTTTTTTAATTTTCAAAACCTGAGTCCAGATATCTAGGCGCTTCATCCAGTCGATCTTGGCTGGGTTAAGTGCTACTTCTTGGACGCTTTTCCACTCGACCATGGTAACCCTGGAGAAAATTTTTAAGAATTCAAAACTTAATGCCAAACATCAGGTGCTTCATCTAGCCAATCTTGGCCGTGAAAGGTGCTACTTCTTGGACTCTTTTCCATTCAACCCCTGCCACCCTGGAGAATTTTTTTTGATTTTCAAAACCTGAGTCCAGATATCTAGGCGCTTCATCCAGTCGATCTTGGCTGGGTTAAGTGCTACTTCTTGGACGCTTTTCCACTCGACCATGGTAACCCTGGAGAAAATTTTTAAGAATTCAAAACTTAATGCCAAACATCCAGGCGCTTCATCTAGCCAATCTTGGCCGTGAAAGGTGCTACTTCTTGGACTCTTTTCCATTCAACCCCTGCCACCCTGGAGAAATTTTTTAATTTTCAAAACCTGAGTCCAGATATCCAGGCGCTTCATCCAGCCGATCTTGGCTGGGTTAAGTGCTACTTCTTGACGCTTTTCCACTCGACCATGGTAACCCTGGAGAAAATTTTTAAGAATTCAAAACTTAATGCCAAACATCCCAGGCGCTTCATCTAGCCAATCTTGGCCGTGAAAGGTGCTACTGCTTGGACTCTTTCTTTCATTCAACCCCTGCCACCCTGGAGGAATTTTTTTAATTTTCAAAGCAAAAGTCCAAACATCCAGGCGCTTCATCCAGCTAAACTTGGCTGGGTTAAGTTTTACTTCTTGGACGCTTTTCCACTCGTCCATGGTAACCCTGGAGAAATTTTTAAGAATTCAAAACTTAATGCCAAACGTCCAGGCGCTTCATCCAGCCGATCTTGGCTGGGTTAAGTGCTACTTTCTGAGCGCTTTTCCACTCGACCATGGTAACCCTGGAGAAAATTTTTAAGAATTCAAAACTTAATGCCAAACATCCAGGCTTCATCTAACCAATCTTGGCGTGAAAGGTGCTACTTCTTGAACTCTTTTCAATTCAACCCCTGCCACCCTGGAGAAATTTTTAAATTTTCAAAGCAAAAGTCCAGATATCCAGGCGCTTCATCCAGCCGATCTTGGCTGGGTTAAGTGCTACTTCTTGGACGCTTTTCCACTTGATCATGGTAACCCTAGAGAAAATTTTTAAGAATTCAAAACTTAATGGCAAACATCCAGGCTTCATCTAGCCAATCTTGGCCGTGAAAGGTGCTACTTCTTGGACTCTTTTCCATTCAACCCCTGCCACCCTGGAGGAAATTTTTGATTTTCAAAGACTGAGTCCAGAAATCTAGGCGCTTCATCCAGCCGATCTTGGCTGGGTTAAGTGCTACTTCTTGGACGCTTTTGTACTCGACCATGGTAACCCTGGAGAAAATTTTAAGAATTCAAAACTTAATGCCAAACGTCCAGGCGCTTCATCCAGCCGATCTTGGCTGGGTTAAGTGCTACTTCTTGGACGCTTTTCCACTCGACCATGGTAACCCTGGAGAAAATTTTTAAGAATTCAAAACTTAATGCCAAACATCCAGGCTTCATCTAGCCAATCTTGGCCGTGAAAGGTGCTACTTCTTGGACTCTTTTCCATTCAACCCCCTGCACCCTGGAGAAATTTTTTAATTTTCAAAGACTGAGTCCAGATATCTAGGCGCTTCATCCAGCTGATCTTGGCTGGGTTAAGTGCAACTTCTTGGACGCTTTTCCACTCGACCATGCTAATCCTGGAGAAAATTTTTAAGAATTCAAAACTTAATGCCAAACGTCCAGGCGCTTCATCCAGCCGATCTTGGCTGGGTTAAGTGCTACTTCTTAGACGCTTTTCCACTCGACCATGGTAACCCTGGAGAAAATTTTTAAGAATTCAAAACTTAATGCCAAACATCCAGGCTTCATCTAACCAATCTTGGCCGTGAAAGGTGCTACTTCTTGAACTCTTTTCCTTTCAACCCCTGCCACCCTGGAGAAATTTTTTAATTTTCAAAACCTGAGTCCAGATATCTAGGCGCTTCATCCAGCCGAACTTGGCTGGGTTAAGTGCTACTTCTTGGACGCTTTTCCACTCGACCATGGTAACCCTGGAGAAAATGTTTAAGAATACAAAACTTAATGCCAAACATCCAGGCTTCATCTAGCCAATATTGGCTGTGAAAGGTGCTACTTCTTGGACTCTTTTCCATTCAACCCCTGCCACCCTGGAGGAATTTTTTTAATTTTCAAAACTTGAGTCCAGATATCTAGGCGCTTCATCCAGTCGATCTTGACTGGGTTAAGTGCTACTTCTTGGACGCTTTACCACTCAACCATGGTAACCCTGGTGAAAAAACTTAATGCCAAACATCCAGGCTTCATCTAATCAATCTTGGCCGTGAAAGTTGCTACTTCTTGTACTCTTTTCCATTCAACCGCTGCCACCCTGGAGGAAATTTTAAAATTTTCAAAGCAAAAGTCCAAACATCCAGGCGCTTCATCCAGCTAAACTTGGCTGGGTTAAGTTCTACTTCTTGGACGCTTTTCCACTCGTCCATGGTAAACCTGGAGAAAATTTTTAAGAATTCAAAACTTAATGCCAAACATCCAGGCTTCATCTAGCCAATGTTGGCTGTGAAAGTGCTACTTCTTGGACTCTTTCATTCAACCCCTGCCACCCTGGAAGAATTTTTTTTAATTTTCAAAACCTGAGTCCAGATATCTTGGCGCTTCATCCAGTCGATCTTGGCTGGGTTAAGTTCTACTTCTTGGACGCTTTTCCACTCGACCATGGTAACCCTGGAGATAATGTTTAAGAATTCAAAACTTAATGCCAAACATCCAGGCGCTTCATCTAGCCAATCTTGGCGTGAAAGGTGCTACTTCTTGGACTCTTTCCATTCAACCCCTGCCACCCTGGAAGAATTTTTTTTAATTTTCAAAACCTGAGTCCAGATATCTAGGCGCTACTTCCAGCCGATCTTGGCTGGGTTAAGTGCTACCTCTTGGACGCTTTTCTACTCGACCATGGTAACCCTGGAGAAAATTTTTAAGAATTCAAAACTTAATGCCAAACATCCAGGTGCTTCATCTAGCCAATCTTGGCCATGAAAGGTGCTACTTCTTGGTTTCTTTTCCATTCAAGCCCTGCCACCCTGGAGGAAATTTTTCAATTTCAAAGACTGAGTCCAGATATCTAGATGCTTCATCCAGCCGATATTGGCTGGGTTAAGTGCTACTTCTTGGACACTTTTCCACTCGACCATGGTAACCCTGGAGACAATTCTTAAGAATTCAAAACTTAATGCCAAACATCCAGGCTTCATCTAACCAATCTTGGCCGTGAAAGGTGCTACTTCTTAAACTCTTTTCAATTCAACCCCTGCCAACCTGGAGGAAATTTTTTAATTTTCAAAGCAGAAGTCCAAACGTCCAGGCGCTTCATCCAGCCGATTTTGGCTGGGTTAAGTGCTACTTCTTGGACGCTTTACCGCTCGACCATGGTAACCCTGGAGAAAATTTTTAAGAATTCAAAACTTAATGCCAAACATCCAAGCTTCATCTAGCCAATATTTGCTGTGAAAGGTGCTACTTCTTGGACTCTTTTCCATTCAAACCCTGCCACCCTGGAAGAATGTTTTTAATTTTCAAAACCTTAGTCCAGATATCTAGTCGCTTCATCCAGTCGATCTTGGCTGGGTTAAGTGCTGCTTCTTGGACACTTTTCCACTTGACCATGCTAACCCTGGAGAAAATTTTTAAGAATTCAAAACTTAATGCCAAACGTCCAGGCGCTTCATCCAGCCGATCTTGGCCGTGATAGGTGCTACTTCTTGGTTTCTTTTCCATTCAACCCCTGCCACCCTGGAGGAATTTTTTTAATTTTCAAAACCTGAGTCCAGATATCTAGGCGCTTCATCCAGTCGATCTTGGCTGGGTTAAGTTCTACTTCTTGGACGCTTTTCCACTCGACCATGGTAACCCTGGAAAAAATTTTTAAGAATTCAAAACTTAATGCCAAACGTCCAGGCGCTTCATCTAGCCAATATTTGCTGTGAAAGGTGCTACTTCTTGGACTCTTTTCCATTCAAACCCTGCCACCCTGGAGGAATTTTTTTAATTTTCAAAACCTGAGTCCAGATATCTAGTCGCTTCATCCAGTCGATCTTGGCTGGGTTAAGTGCTACTTCTTGGACACTTTTCCACTCGACCATGCTAACCCTGGAGAAAATTTTTAAGAATTCAAAACTTAATGCCAAACATCCAGGCTTCATCTAGCCAATCTTGGCCGTGAAAGGTGCTACTTCTTGAACTCTTTTCAATTCAACCCCTGCCAACCTGGACGAAATTTTTTGATTTTCAAAGACTGAGTCCAGATATCTAGGCGCTTCATCCAGCCGATCTTGGTTAGGTTAAGTGCTACTTCTTGACGCTTTTCTACTCGACCATGGTAACCCTGGAGAAAATTTTTAAGAATTCAAAACTTAATGCCAAATGTCCAGGCGCTTCATCCAGCCGATCTTGGCTGGGTTAAGTGCTACTTCTTGGACGCTTTACCGCTCGACCATGGTAACCCTGGAGAAAATTTTTAAGAATTCAAAACTTAATGCCAAACATCCAAGCTTCATCTAGCCAATATTTGCTGTGAAAGGTGCTACTTCTTGGACTCTTTTCCATTCAACCGCTGCCACCCTGGAGAAAATTTTTTTAATTTTCAAAGCAAAAGTCCAAACATCCAGGCGCTTCATCCAGCTAAACTTGGCTGGGTTAAGTTCTACTTCTTGGATTCTTTTCCACTCGTCCATGGTAACCCTGGAGAAAATTTTTAAGAATTCAAAACTTAATGTCAAACGTCCAGGCGCTTCATCCAGCCGATCTTGGCTGGGTTAAGTGCTACTTCTTGGACGCTTTTCCACTCGACCATGGTAACCCTGGAGAAAATTTTTAAGAATTCAAAACTTAATGCCAAACATTCAGGCTTCATCTAACCAATCTTGGCCGTGAAAGGTGCTACTTCTTGAACTCTTTTCAATTCAACCCCTGCCAACCTGGACGAAATTTTTTGATTTTCAAAGACTGAGTCCAGATATCTAGGCGCTTCATCCAGCCGATCTTGGTTAGGTTAAGTGCTACTTCTTGGACGCTTTTCTACTCGACCATGGTAACCCTGAGAAAATTTTTAAGAATTCAAAACTTAATGCCAAATGTCCAGGCGCTTCATCCAGCCGATCTTGGCTGGGTTAAGTGCTACTTCTTGGACGCTTTACCTCTCGACCATGGTAACCCTGGAGAAAATTTTTAAGAATTCAAAACTTAATGCCAAACATCCAAGCTTCATCTAGCCAATATTTGCTGTGAAAGGTGCTACTTCTTGGACTCTTTTCCATTCAAACCCTGCCACCCTGGAGGAATTTTTTTAATTTTCAAAACCTGAGTCCAGATATCTAGTCGCTTCATCCAGTCGATCTTGGCTGGGTTAAGTGCTACTTCTTGGACACTTTTCCACTCGACCATGCTAACCCTGGAGAAAATTTTTAAGAATTCAAAACTTAATGCCAAACGTCCAGGCGCTTCATCCAGCCGATCTTGGCCGTGAAAGGTGCTACTTCTTGGTTTCTTTTACATGCAACCCCTGACACCCTGGAGGAATTTTTTTAATTTTCAAAACCTGAGTCCAGATATCTAGGCGCTTCATCCAGTCGAGCTTGGCTGGGTTAAGTGCTACTTCTTGGACGCTTTTCCACTCGACCATGGTAACCCTGGAGAAAATTTTTAAGAATTCAAAACTTAATGCCAAACATCCAGGTGCTTCATCTAGCCAATCTTGGCCGTGAAAGGTGCTACTTCTTGGTTTCTTTTCCATTCAACCCCTGCCACCCTGGAAAATTTTTTTTAATTTTCAAAACCTGAGTCCAAATATCTAGGCGCTTCATCCAGTCGATCTTGGCTGGGTTAAGTGCTACTTCTTGGACGCTTTTCCACTCGACCATGGTAACCCTGGAGAAAATGTTTAAGAATTCAAAACTTAATGCCAAACGTCCAGGCGCTTCATCCAGCCGATCTTGGCTGGGTTAAGTGCTACTTCTTGGACGCTTTTCCACTCGACCATGGTAACCCTGGAGAAAATTTTTAAGAATTCAAAACTTAATGCCAAACATCCAGGCTTCATCTAACCAATCTTGGCCGTGAAAGGTGCTACTTCTTGGACTCTTTTCCTTTCAACCCCTGCCACCCTGGAGGAATTTTTTTTTAATTTTCAAAACCTGAGTCCAGATATCTAGGCGCTTCATCCAGTCGATCTTGACTGGGTTAAGTGCTACTTCTTGGACGCTTTTCCACTCGACCATTGTAACCCTGGAGAAAATTTTTAAGAATTCAAAACTTAATGCCAAACATCCAGGCTTCATCTAACCAATCTTGGCCGTGAAAGGTGCTACTTCTTGGACTCTTTTCCTTTCAACCCCTGCCACCCTGAAGGAAATTTTTAAACTTTCAAAACCTGAGTCCAGATATCTAGTCGCTTCATCCAGTCGATCTTGGCTGGGTTAAGTGCTACTTCTTGGACGCTTTACCACTAGACCATGGTAACCCTGGAGAAAATTTTTAAGAATTCAAAACTTAATGCCAAACATCCAGGCTTCATCTAACCAATCTTGGCCGTGAAAGGTGCTACTTCTTGGACTCTTTTCCTTTCAACCCCTGCCACCCTGGAGGAAATTTTTTTGATTTTCAAAACCTGAGTCCAGATATCTAGGCGCTTCATCCAGCCGATCTTGGCTGGGTTAAGTGCTACTTCTTTGACGCTTTTCCACTCGACCATGGTAACCCTAGAGAAAATTTTTAAGAATTCAAAACTTAATGCCAAACATCCAGGCTTCATCTAACCAATCTTGGCCGTGAAAGGTGCTACTTCTTGAACTCTTTCCCATTCAACCCCTGCCACCCTGGAGGAAATTTATTAATTTTTAAAGCGAAAGTCCAAACGTCCAGGCGCTTCATCCAGCCGATCTTGGCTGGGTTAAGTGCTACTTCTTGGACGCTTTTCCACTCGACCATGGTAACCCTGGAGAAAATTTTTAAGAATTCAAAACTTAATGCCAAACATCCAGGCTTCATCTAACCAATCTTGGCCGTGAAAGGTGCTACTTCTTGAACTCTTTTCAATTCAACCCCTGCCTACCTGGACGAAATTTTTTGATTTTCAAAGACTGAGTCCAGATATCTAGGCGCTTCAACCAGCCGATCTTGTTTAGGTTAAGTGCTACTTCTTGGACGCTTTTCTACTCGACCATGGTAACCTTGGAGAAAATTTTTAAGAATTCAAAACTTAATGCCAAACGTCCAGGCGCTTCATCCAGCCGATCTTGGCTGGGTTAAGTGCTACTTCTTGGACGCTTTTCTACTCGACCATGGTAACCCTGGAGAAAATTTTTAAGAATTCAAAACTTAAAGTTAAACATTCAGGCACTTCATCTAACCAATCTTGGCCGTGAAAGGTGCTACTTCTTGAACTCTTTTCCATTCAACCCCTGCCACCCTGAAGAAATTTTTTTAATTTTCAAAACCTGAGTCCAGATATCTAGGCGCTTCATCCAGTCGATCTTGGCTGGGTTAAGTGCTACTTCTTGGACGCTTTTCCACTCGACCATGGTAACCCTGGAGAAAATTTTTAAGAATTCAAAACTTAATGCCAAACATCCAGGCTTCATCTAACCAATCTTGGCCGTGAAAGGTGCTACTTCTTGAACTCTTTTCCATTCAACCCCTGCCACCCTGGAGGAAATTTTTTAAACTTTCAAAACCTGAGTCCAGATATCTAGTCGCTTCATCCAGTCGATCTTGGCTGGGTTAAGTGCTACTTCTTGGACGCTTTACCACTCGACCATGGTAACCCTGGAGAAAATGTTTAAGAATTCAAAACTTAATGCCAAACATCCAGGCGCTTCATCTAGCCAATCTTGGCCGTGAAAGGTGCTACTTCTTGGACTCTTTTCCATTCAACCCCTGCCACCCTGGAAGAATTTTTTTAATTTTCAAAACCTGAGTCCAGATATCTAGGCGCTTCTTCCAGCCGATCTTGGCTGGGTTAAGTGCTACTTCTTGGACGCTTTTCCACTCTATCATGGTAACCCTGGAGAAAATGTTTAAGAATTCAAAACTTAATGCCAAACATCCAGGTGCTTCATCTAACCAATCTTGGCCGTAAAAAGCGATACTTCTTGAACTCTTTTCCATTCAACCCCTGCCACCCTGGAGGAAATTTTTAAATTTTCAAAACCTGAGTCCAGATATCTAGGCGCTTCATCCAGTCGATCTTGGCTGGGTTAAGTGCTACTTCTTGGACACTTTTCCACTCGACCATGGTAACCCTGGAGAAAATTTTTAAGAATTCAAAACTTAATGCCAAACATCCAGCGCTTCATCTAGCCAATCTTGGCTGTGAAAGGTGCTACTTCTTGGACTCTTTTCCATTCAACCCCTGCCACCCTGGAGAATTTTTTAATTTTCAAAACCTGAGTCCAGATATCTAGGCGCTTCATCCAGCCGATCTTGGCTGGGTTAAGTGCTACTTCTTGGACGCTTTTCCACTCGACCATGGTAACCCTGGAGAAAATTTTTAAGAATTCAAAACTTAATGCCAAACATCCAGGCGCTTCATCTAGCCAATCTTGGCCGTGAAAGGTGCTACTTCTTGGACTCTTTTCCATTCAACCCCTGCCACCCTGGAGGAAATTTTTTAATTTTCAAAACCTGAGTCCAGATATCTAGGCGCTTCATCCAGCCGATCTTGGCTGGGTTAAGTGCTACTTCTTGGACGCTTTTCCACTCGACCATGGTAACCCTGGAGAAAATTTTTAAGAATTCAAAACTTAATGCCAAACATCCAGGCTTCATCTAACCAATCTTGGCCGTGAAAGGTGCTACTTCTTGAACTCTTTTCCATTCAACTCCCTGCCACCCTGGAGAAATTTTTAAAATTTCAAAGCAAAAGTCCAAACATCCAGGCGCTTCATCCAGCCGATCTTGGCTGGGTTAAGTGCTACTTCTTGGACGCTTTACCACTCAACCATGGTAACCCTGGAGAAAATTTTTAAGAATTCAAAACTTAATGCCAAACATCCAGGCTTCATCTAGCCAATCTTGGCCGTGAAAGGTGCTACTTCTTGGACTCTTTTCCATTCAACCCCTGCCACCCTGGAAGAATTTTTTTAATTTTCAAAACCTGAGTCCAGATATCTAGGCGCTTCATCCAGTCGATCTTGGCTGGGTTAAGTGCTACTTCTTGGACGCTTTTCCACTCGACCATGGTAACCCTGGAGAAAATGTTTAAGAATTCAAAACTTAATGCCAAACATCCAGGCTACATCTAGCCAATCTTTTCTGTGAAAGGTGCTACTTCTTGGAATCTTTTCCATTCAACCCCTGCCACCCTGGAGAAATTTTTAAATTTTCAAAACCTGAGTCCAGATATCTAGGCGCTTCATCCAGCCGATCTTGGCTGGGTTAAGTGCTACTTCTTGGACGCTTTTCCACTCGACCATGGTAACCCTGGAGAAAAATTTTAAGAATTCAAAACTTAATGCCAAACATCCAGGCGCTTCATCTAGCCAATCTTGGCCGTGAAAGGTGCTACTTCTTGGACTCTTTTCCATTCAACCCCTGCCACCCTGGAGAAATTTTTTAATTTTCAAAACCTGAGTCCAGATATCATCCAGGCGCTTCATCCAGCCGATCTTGGCTGGGTTAAGTGCTACTTCTTGGACGCTTTTCCACTCGACCATGGTAACCCTGGAGAAAATTTTTAAGAATTCAAAACTTAATGCCAAACATCCAGCTTCATCTAGCCAATCTTGGCGTGAAAGGTGCTTCTTCTTGGACTCTTTTCCATTCAACCCCTGCCACCCTGGAGGAAATTTTTTAATTTTCAAAACCTGAGTCCAGATATCTAGGCGCTTCATCCAGTCGATCTTGGCTGGGTTAAGTGCTACTTCTTGGACGCTTTTCCACTCGACCATGGTAACCCTGGAGAAAATTTTTAAGAATTCAAAACTTAATGCCAAACATCCAGGCTTCATCTAGCCAATCTTGGCCGTGAAAGGTGCTACTTCTTGGACTCTTTTCCATTCAACCCCTGCCACCCTGGAGAAATTTTTTAATTTTCAAAACAAAAGTCCAGATATCAGGCGCTTCATCCAGCCGATCTTGGCTGGGTTAAGTGCTACTTCTTGGACGCTTTTCCACTCAACCATGGTAACCCTGGAGAAAATTTTAAGAATTCAAAACTTAATGCCAAACATCCAGGCTTCATCTAGCCAATCTTGGCCGTGAAAAGTGCTACTTCTTGGACTCTTTTCCATTCAACCCCTGACACCCTGGAAGAAATTTTTAAATTTTCAAAAGGAAAAGTCCAAACGTCCAGGCGCTTCATCCAGCCGATCTTGGCTTGGTTAAGTGCTACTTCTTTTACGCTTTTCCACTCAACCATGGTAACCCTGGAGAAAATTTTTAAGAATTCAAAACTTAATGCCAAACATCAGGCGCTTCATCTAAGCCAATCTTGGCGTGAAAGGTGCTACTTCTTGGACTCTTTTCCATTCAACCCCTGCCACCCTGGAGAAATTTTTAAATTTTCAAAACTTAAAAGTCCAAACGTCCAGGCGCTTCATCCAGCCGATCTTGGCTGGGTTAAGTGCTACTTCTTGGACGCTTTTCCACTCGACCATGGTAACCCTGGAGAAAATTTTTAAGAATTCAAAACTTAATGCCAAACATCCAGGCGCTTCATCTAGCCAATCTTGGCTGTGAAAAGTGCTTTTCTTGGACTCTTTTCCACTCAACCCTTGCCACCCTGGAGAAAATTTTTAATTTTCAAAACCTAAGTCCAGATATCTAGGCGCTTCATCCAGCCGATCTTGGCTGGGTTAAGTGCTACTTCTTGGAAGCTTTTCCATTCGACCATGGTAACCCTGGAGAAAATTTTTAAGAATTCAAAACTTAATGCCAAACATCCAGGCTTCATCTAGCCAATCTTGGCTGTGAAAGGTGCTACTTCTTGGACTCTTTTCCATTCAACCCCTGCCACCCTGGAGGAATTTTTTTAATTTTCAAAACCTGAGTCCAGATATCTAGGCGCTTCATCCAGTCGATCTTGGCTGGGTTAAGTGCTACTTCTTGGACGCTTTTCCACTCGACCATGGTAACCCTGGAGAAAATTTTTAAGAATTCAAAACTTAATGCCAAACATCCAGGCTTCATCTAACCAATCTTGGCCGTGAAAGGTGCTACTTCTTGGACTCTTTTCCATTCAACCCCTGCCACCCTGGAGGAAATTTTTAATTTTCAAAACCTGAGTCCAGATATCTAGGCGCTTCATCCAGCCGATCTTGGCTGGGTTAAGTGCTACTTCTTGGACGCTTTTCCACTCGACCATGGTAACCCTGGAGAAAATTTTAAGAATTCAAAACTTAATGCCAAACGTCCAGGCGCTTCATCCAGCCGATCTTGGCTGGGTTAAGTGCTACTTCTTGGATGCTTTTCCACTCGACCATGGTAACCCTGGAGAAAATTTTTTAAGAATTCAAAACTTAATGCCAAACATCCAGGCACTTCATCTAGCCAATCTTGGCCGTGAAAGGTGCTACTTCTTGGACTCTTTTCCATTCAACCACTGCCACACTGTAGCAAATTTTTAAATTTTCAAAGACTGAGTCCAGATATCTAGGCGCTTCATCCAGCCGATCTTGGCTGGGTTAAGTGCTACTTCTTGGACGCTTTTCCACTCGACCATGGTAACCCTGGAGAAAATTTTAAGAATTCAAAACTTAATGCCAAACATCCAGGGCTTCATCTAGCCAATCTTGGCCGTGAAAGGTGCTACTTCTTGGACTCTTTTCCATTCAACCCCTGCCACCCTGGAGGAATTTTTTTTAATTTTCAAAACCTGAGTCCAGATATCTAGGCGCTTCATCCAGCCGATCTTGGCTGGGTTAAGTGCTACTTCTTGGACGCTTTTCCACTCGACCATGGTAACCCTGGAGAAAATGTTTAAGAATTCAAAACTTAATGCCAAACATCCAGGCTTCATCTAACTAATCTTGGCCGTGAAAGGTGCTACTTCTTGTACTCTTTTCCATTCAACCGCTGCCACCCTGGAGAAATTTTAAAATTTTCAAAGCAAAAGTCCAAACATCCAGGCGCTTCATCCAGCTAAACTTGGCTGGGTTAAGTTCTACTTCTTGGACGCTTTTCCACTCGTCCATGGTAAACCTGGAGAAAATTTTTAAGAATTCAAAACTTAATGCCAAACATCCAGGCTTCATCTAGCCAATGTTGGCTGTGAAAGGTGCTACTTCTTGGACTCTTTTCCATTCAACCCCTGCCACCCTGGAGGAATTTTTTTAATTTTCAAAACCTGAGTCCAGATATCTTGGCGCTTCATCCAGTCGATCTTAGCTGGGTTAAGTTCTACTTCTTGGACGCTTTTCCACTCGACCATGGTAACCCTGGAGAAAATGTTTAAGAATTCAAAACTTAATGCCAAACATCCAGGCGCTTCATCTAGCCAATCTTGGCCGTGAAAGGTGCTACTTCTTGGACTCTTTCCATTCAACCCCTGCCACCCTGGAAGAATTTTTTTAATTTTCAAAACCTGAGTCCAGATATCTAGGCGCTACTTCCAGCCGATCTTGGCTGGGTTAAGTGCTACCTCTTGGACGCTTTTCTACTCGACCATGGTAACCCTGGAGAAAATGTTTAAGAATTCAAAACTTAATGCCAAACATCCAGGCGCTTCATCTAGCCAATCTTGGCCGTGAAAGGTGCTACTTCTTGGACTCTTTCCATTCAACCCCTGCCACCCTGGAAGAATTTTTTTAATTTTCAAAACCTGAGTCCAGATATCTAGGCGCTACTTCCAGCCGATCTTGGCTGGGTTAAGTGCTACCTCTTGGACGCTTTTCTACTCGACCATGGTAACCCTGGAGAAAATTTTTAAGAATTCAAAACTTAATGCCAAACATCCAGGTGCTTCATCTAGCCAATCTTGGCCATGAAAGGTGCTACTTCTTGGTTTCTTTTCCATTCAAGCCCTGCCACCCTGGAGGAAATTTTTCAATTTCAAAGACTGAGTCCAGATATCTAGATGCTTCATCCAGCCGATATTGGCTGGGTTAAGTGCTACTTCTTGGACACTTTTCCACTCGACCATGGTAACCCTGGAGAAAATTTTTAAGAATTCAAAACTTAATGCCAAACATCCAGGCTTCATCTAACCAATCTTGGCCGTGAAAGGTGCTACTTCTTAAACTCTTTTCAATTCAACCCCTGCCAACCTGGAGGAAATTTTTTAATTTTCAAAGCAGAAGTCCAAACGTCCAGGCGCTTCATCCAGCCGATTTTGGCTGGGTTAAGTGCTACTTCTTGGACGCTTTACCGCTCGACCATGGTAACCCTGGAGAAAATTTTTAAGAATTCAAAACTTAATGCCAAACATCCAAGCTTCATCTAGCCAATATTTGCTGTGAAAGGTGCTACTTCTTGGACTCTTTTCCATTCAAACCCTGCCACCCTGGAGGAATTTTTTTAATTTTCAAAACCTGAGTCCAGATATCTAGTCGCTTCATCCAGTCGATCTTGGCTGGGTTAAGTGCTGCTTCTTGGACACTTTTCCACTTGACCATGCTAACCCTGGAGAAAATTTTTAAGAATTCAAAACTTAATGCCAAACATCCAGGCACTTCATCTAACCAATCTTGGCCGTGAAAGGTGCTACTTCTTGGACTCTTTTCCTTTCAACCCCTGCCACCCTGGAGGAAAATTTTTTGATTTTCAAAACCTGAGTCCAGATATCTAGGCGCTTCATCCAGCCGATCTTGGCTGGGTTAAGTGCTACTTCTTGGACGCTTTTCCACTCGACCATAGTAACCCTAGAGAAAATTTTTAAGAATTCAAAACTTAATGCCAAACATCCAGGCTTCATCTAACCAATCTTGGCCGTGAAAGGTGCTACTTCTTGAACTCTTTTCCATTCAACCCCTGCCACCCTGGAGGAAATTTTTAAAATTTCAAAGCAAAAGTCCAAACATCCAGGCGCTTCATCCAGTCGATCTTGGCTGGGTTAAGTGCTACTTCTTGACGCTTTACCACTCAACCATGGTAACCCTAGAGAAAATTTTTAAGAATTCAAAACTTAATGCCAAACATCCAGGCTTCATCTAATCAATCTTGGCCGTGAAAGTTGCTACTTCTTGGACTCTTTTCCATTCAACCCCTGCCACTCTGGAAGACATTTTTTAATCTTCAAAACCTGAGTCCAGATATCTAGGTGCTTCATCCAGCCGAACTTGGCTGGGTTAAGTGCTACTTCTTGGACGCTTTTCCACTCGACCATGGTAACCCTGGAGAAAGTGTTTAAGAATTCAAGACTTAATGCCAAACATCCAGGCTACATTTAGCCAATCTTTTTTCTGTGAAAGGTGCTACTTCTTGGACTCTCTTTCCACTCAACCCCTGCCAACCTGGAGGAAATTTTTAAATTTTCAAAACCTGAGTCCAGATATCTAGGTGCTTCATCCAGCCGATCTTGGCTGGGTTAAGTGCTACTTCTTGGACACTTTTCCACTCGACCATGGTAACCCTGGAGAAAATTTTTAAGAATTCAAAACTTAAAGCCAAACATCCAGGCGCTTCATCTAGCCAATTTTGGCCGTGAAAGGTGCTACTTCTCGGACTCTTTTCCATTCAACCCCTGCCACCCTGGAGAAATTTTTTAATTTTCAAAACCTGAGTCCAGATATCTAGGCGCTTCTTCCAGCCAATCTTGGCTGGGTTAAGTGCTACTTCTTGGACGCTTTACCGCTCGACAATGGTAACCCTGGAGAAAATTTTTAAGAATTCAAAACTTAATGCCAAACATCCAAGCTTCATCTAACCAATATTGGCTAAGAAAGGTGCTACTTCTTGGACTCTTTTCCATTCAAACCCTGCCACCCTGGAGGAATTTTTTTAATTTTCAAAACCTGAGTCCAAATATCTAGGCGCTTCATCCAGTCGATCTTGGCTGGTTTAAGTGCTACTTCTTGGACGCTTTTCCACTCGACCATGGTAACCCTGGAGAAAATTTTTACGAATTCGAAATTTAAAGCCAAACATCCAGGCACTTCATCTAGCCAATTTTGGCCGTGAAAGGTGCTACTTCTCAGCCTCTTTTACATTCAACCGCTGCCACCCTGGAGGAAATTTTTAAATTTTCAAAGGAAAAGTCCAAACATCCAGGCGCTTCATCCAGCCGATCTTGGCTGGGTTAAGTGCTACTTCTTGGACGCTTTACCACTCAACCATGGTAACCCTAGAAAATTTTTAAGAATTCAAAATTTAATGCCAAACATCCAGGCTTCATCTAATCAATCTTGGCCGTGAAAGTTGCTACTTCTTGGACTCTTTTCCATTCAACCCCTGCCACCCTGGAGGAAATTTTTACATTTTCAAAGCAAAAGTCCAAACGTCCAGGCGCTTCATCCAGCCGATCTTGGCTGGGTTAAGTGCTACTTCTTGGACGCTTTTCCACTCGACCATGGTAACCCTGGAGAAAATTTTTAAGAATTCAAAACTTAATGCCAAACATCCAAGCTTCATCTAGCCAATATTGGCTGTGAAAGGTGCTACTTCTTGGACTCTTTTCCATTCAACCCTGCCACCCTGGAGGAAATTTTTTAATTTTCAAAACCTGAGTCCAGATATCTAGGCGCTTCTTCCAGCCGATCTTGGCTGGGTTAAGTGCTACTTCTTGGAAGCTTTTCCACTCGATCATGGTAACCCTAGAGAAAATGTTTAAGTATTCAAAACTTAATGCCAAACATCCAGGCTTCATCTAGCCAATATTGGCTGTGAAAGGTGCTACTTCTTGGACTCTTTTCCATTCAACCCCTGCCACCCTGGAGAACCAATCTTTTTTTAATTTTCAAAACCTGAGTCCAGATATCTAGTCGCTTCTTCCAGTCGATATTGGCTGGGTTAAGTGCTACTTCTTGAACGCTTTACCACTCGACCATGGTAACCCTGGAGAAAATTTTTAAGAATTCCAAACTTAATGCCAAACATCCAGGCTTCATCTAACCAATCTTGGCCGTGAAAGGTGCTACTTCTTGGACTCTTTTCCTTCAACCCCTGCCACCCTGGAGAAATTTTTTGATTGTCAAAACCTGAGTGCAGATATCTAGGCACTTCATCCAGCCGATCTTGGCTGGGTTAAGTGCTACTTCTTGGACGCTTTTCCACTCGACAATGGTAAACCTGGAGAAAATTTTTAACAATTCAAAATTTAATGCCAAACATCCAGGCGCTTCATCCAGCCGATCTTGGCTGGGTTAAGTGCTACTTCTTGGACGCTTTTCCACTCGACCATGGTAACCCTGGAGAAAATTTTTAAGAATTCAAAATTTAAAGCCAAACATCCAGGCACTTCATCTAGCCAATTTTGGCCGTGAAAGATGCTACTTCTTGGACTCTTTTCCATTCAACCGCTGCCACCCTGGAGGAAATTTTTAAATTTTCAAAGCAAAAGTCCAAACATCCAGGCGCTTCATCCAGCCGATCTTGGCTGGGTTAAGTGCTACTTCTTGGACGCTTTTCCACTCGACCATGGTAACCCTGGAGAAAATTTTTAAGAATTCAAAACTTAATGCCAAACATCCAGGCTTCATCTAGCCAATATTGGCTGTGAAAGGTGCTACTTCTTGGACTCTTTTCCATTCAACCCCTGCCACCCTGGAGGAATTTTTTTAATTTTCAAAACCTGAGTGCAGATATCTAGGCGCTTCATCCAGTCGATCTTGGCTGGGTTAAGTGCTACTTCTTGGACGCTTTTACCACTCTCCACCATGGTAACCCTGGAGAAAATTTTTAAGAATTCAAAACTTAATGCCAAACATCCAGGCTTCATCTAACCAATCTTGGCCGTGAAAGGTGCAACTTCTTGGACTCTTTTCCTTTCAACCCCTGCCACCCTGAAGGAAATTTTTTGATTTTCAAAACCTGAGTCCAGATATCTAGGCGCTTCATCCAGCCGATCTTGGCTGGGTTAAGTGCTACTTCTTGGATGCTTTTCCACTCGACCATGGTAACCCTGGAGAAAATTTTTAAGAATTCAAAACTTAATGCCAAACATCCAGGCTTCATCTAATCAATCTTGGCCGTGAAAGTGCTACTTCTTGGACTCTTTTCCATTCAACCCCTGCCACCCTGGAGGAATTTTTTTTAATTTTCAAAACCTGAGTCCAGATATCTAGGCGCTTCAGCCAGTCGATCTTGGCTGGGTTAAGTGCTACCTCTTGGAAGCTTTTCCACTCGACCATGGTAACCCTGGAGAAAATGTTTAAGAATTCAAAACTTAATGCCAAACATCCAGGCGCTTCATCTAGCCAATCTTGGCCGTGAAAGGTGCTACTTCTTGGACTCTTTTCCATTCAACCCCTGCCACCCTGGAGGAAATTTTTAAATTTTGAAAGCAAAAGACCAAACATCCAGGCACTTCATCCAGCCGATCTTGGCGGGGTTAAGTGCTACTTCTTGGATGCTTTTGCACTCGACCATGGTAACCCTGGAGAAAATTTTTAAGAATTCAAAACTTAATGCCAAACATCCAGGCTACATCTAGCCAATCTTTTTCTGTGAAAGGTGCTACTTCTTGGAATCTTTTCCACTCAACCCCTGCCACCCTGGAGGATTTTTTTTAATTTTCAAAACCTGAGTCCAGATATCTAGGCGCTTCATCCAGCCGATCTTGGCTGGGTTAAGTGCTACTTCTTGGACGCTTTTCCACTCCACTCGACCATGGTAACCCTGGAGAAAATTTTTAAGAATTCAAAACTTAAAGCCAAACATCCAGGCACTTCATCTAGCCAATTTTGGCCGTGAAAGGTGCTACTTCTTGACTCTTTTCCATTCAACCGCTGCCACCCTGGAGGAAATTTTTAAATTTTCAAAGCAAAAGACCAAACATCCAGGCTTTTCATCCAGCCAATCTTGGCTGGGTTAAGTGCTACTTCTTGGACGCTTTTCCACTCGACCATGGTAACCCTAGAGAAAATTTTTAAGAATTCAAAACTTAATGCCAACCGTCCAGGCGCTTCATCCAGCCGATCTTGGCTGGGTTAAGTGCTACTTCTTGGATGCTTTTCCACTTCGATTCGACCATGGTAACCCTGGAGAAAATGTTTAAGAACTCAAAATTTAAAGCCAAACATCCAGGCACTTCATCTAGCCAATTTGGCCATGAAAGGTGCTACTTCTGGACTCTTTTCCATTCAACCGCTGCCACCCTGGAGGAAATTTTTAATTTTCAAAGCAAAAGTCCAAACGTCCAGGCTTTTCATCCAGCCAATCTTGGCTGGGTTAAGTGCTACTTCTTGGACGCTTTTCCACTCGACCATGGTAACCCTAGAGAAAATTTTTAAGAATTCAAAACTTAATGCCAACCGTCCAGGCGCTTCATCCAGCCAATCTTGGCTGGGTTAAGTGCTACTTCTTGGACGCTTTTCCACTCGACCATGGTAACCCTGGAGAAAATTTTTAAGAATTCAAAACTTAATGCCAACCATCCAGGCGCTTCATCCAGCCGATCTTGGCCATGAAAGGTGCTACTTCTTGGACTCTTTTCCATTCAAACGCTGCCACCCTGGAGAAATTTTTTTAATTTTCAAAGCAAAGGTCCAAACGTCCAGGCGCTTCATCCAGCCGATCTTGGCTGGGTTAAGTGCTACTTCTTGGACGCTTTACCACTCGACCATGGTAACCCTGGAGAAAATTTTTAAGAATTCAAAACTTAATGCCAAACATCCAAGCTTCATCTAGCCAATATTGGCTCTGAAAGGTGCTACTTCTTGGACTCTTTTCCATTCAACCCCTGCCACCCTGGAGGAATTTTTTTAATTTTCAAAACCTGAGTCCAGATATCTAGGCACTTTATCCACTTGATCTTGGCTGGGTTAAGTGCTACCTCTTGGACGCTTTTCCACTCGACCATGGTAACCCTGGAGAAAATTTTTAAGAATTCAAAACTTAATGCCAACCATCCAGGCTACATCTAGCCAATCTTTTCCGTGAAAGGTGCTACTTCTTGGACTCTTTTCCATTCAACCCCTGCCACCCTGGAGGAAATTTTTAAATTTTGAAAGCAAAAGACCAAACATCCAGGCGCTTCATCCAGCCGATCTTGGCTGGGTTAAGTGCTACTTCTTGGATGCTTTTCCACTCGACCATGGTAACCCTGGAGAAAATTTTTAAGAATTCAAAACTTAATGCCAACCATCCAGGCTACATCTAGCCAATCTTTTTCTGTGAAAGGTGCTACTTCTTGGAATCTTTTCCACTCAACCCCTGCCACCTTGGAGGATTTTTTTTAATTTTCAAAACCTGAGTCCAGATATCTAGGCGCTTCATCCAGCCGATCTTGGCTGGGTTAAGTGCTACTTCTTGGACGCTTTTCCACTCAACCATGGTAACCCTGGAGAAAATTTTTAAGATTTCAAAACTTAAAGCCAAACATCCAGGCACTTCATCTAGCCAATTTTGGCCGTGAAAGGTGCTACTTCTTGGACTCTTTTCCATTCAACCCCTGCCACCCTGGAGAAATTTTTTTAATTTTCAAAACCTGAGTCCAGATATCTAGGCGCTTCTTCCAGCCAATCTTGGCTGGGTTAAGTGCTACTTCTTGACGCTTTTCCACTCGACCATGGTAACCCTAGAGAAAATTTTTAAGAATTCAAAACTTAATGCCAAACATCCAGGCTTCATCTATCCAATATTGGCTGTGAAAGGTGCTACTTCTTGGACTCTTTTCCATTCAACCCCTGCCACCATGGAGGAATTTTTTTTAATTTTCAAAACCTGAGTCCACATATCTAGGCGCTTCATCCAGTCGATCTTGGCTGGGTTAAGTGCTACTTCTTGGACGCTTTTCCACTCAACCATGGTAACCCTGGAGAAAGTGTTTAAGAATTCAAAACTTAATGCCAAACATCCAGGCTACATCTAGCCAATCTTTTTCTGTGAAAGGTGCTACTTCTTGGAATCTTTTCCACTCAACCCCTGCCAACCTGGAGGAAATTTTTAAATTTTCAAAACCTGAGTCCAGATATCTAGGTGCTTCATCCAGTCGATCTTGGCTGGGTTAAGTGCTGCTTCTTGGACACTTTTCCACTTGACCATGCTAACCCTGGAGAAAATTTTTAAGAATTCAAAACTTAATGCCAAACGTCCAGGCGCTTCATCCAGCCAATATTGGCTGTGAAAGGTGCTACTTCTTGGACTCTTTTCCATTCAACCCCTGCCACCCTGGAGGAATTTTTTTAATTTTCAAAACCTGAGTCCAGATATCTAGGCGCTTCATCCAGTCGATCTTGACTGGGTTAAGTGCTACTTCTTGGACGCTTTTCCACTCGACCATGGTAACCCTGGAGAAAATTTTTAAGAATTCAAAACTTAATGCCAAACATCCAGGCACTTCATCTAACCAATCTTGGCCGTGAAAGGTGCTACTTCTTGGACTCTTTTCCTTTCAACCCCTGCCACCCTGGAGGAAATTTTTTGATTTTCAAAACCTGAGTCCAGATATGTAGGCGCTTCATCCAGCCGATCTTGGCTGGGTTAAGTGCTACTTCTTGGACGCTTTTCCACTCGACCATAGTAACCCTAGAGAAAATTTTTAAGAATTCAAAACTTAATGCCAAACATCCAGGCTTCATCTAACCAATCTTGGCCGTGAAAGGTGCTACTTCTTGAACTCTTTTCCATTCAACCCCTGCCACCCTGGAGGAAATTTTTAAAATTTCAAAGCAAAAGTCCAAACATCCAGGCGCTTCATCCAGTCGATCTTGGCTGGGTTAAGTGCTACTTCTTGGACGCTTTACCACTCAACCATGGTAAGCCTAGAGAAAATTTTTAAGAATTCAAAACTTAATGCCAAACATCCAGGCTTCATCTAATCAATCTTGGCCGTGAAAGTTGCTACTTCTTGGACTCTTTTCCATTCAACCCCTGCCACTCTGGAAGACATTTTTTAATCTTCAAAACCTGAGTCCAGATATCTAGGTGCTTCATCCAGTCGATGTTGGCTGGGTTAAGTGCTACTTCTTGGATGCTTTTCCACTCGACCATGGTAACCCTGGAGAAAGTGTTTAAGAATTCAAGACTTAATGCCAAACATCCAGGGCTACATCTAGCCAATCTTTTCTGTGAAAGGTGCTACTTCTTGGAATCTTTTCACTCAACCCCTGCCAACCTGGAGGAAATTTTTAAATTTTCAAAACCTGAGTCCAGATATCTAGGTGCTTCATCCAGCCGATCTTGGCTGGGTTAAGTGCTACTTCTTGACACTTTTCCACTCGACCATGGTAACCCTGGAGAAAATTTTTAAGAATTCAAAACTTAAAGCCAAACATCCAGGCGCTTCATCTAGCCAATTTTGGCCGTGAAAGGTGCTACTTCTCGGACTCTTTTCCATTCAACCCCTGCCACCCTGGAGGAAATTTTTTTAATTTTCAAAACCTGAGTCCAGATATCTAGGCGCTTCCTCCAGCCAATCTTGGCTGGGTTAAGTGCTACTTCTTGGACGCTTTACCGCTCGACAATGGTAACCCTGGAGAAAATTTTTAAGAATTCAAAACTTAATGCCAAACATCCAAGCTTCATCTAACCAATATTGGCTAAGAAAGGTGCTACTTCTTGGACTCTTTTCCATTCAAACCCTGCCACCCTGGAGGAATTTTTTTAATTTTCAAAACCTGAGTCCAAATATCTAGGCGCTTCATCCAGTCGATCTTGGCTGGTTTAAGTGCTACTTCTTGGACGCTTTTCCACTCGACCATGGTAACCCTGGAGAAAATTTTTACGAATTGAAATTTAAAGCCAAACATCCAGGCACTTCATCTAGCCAATTTTGGCCGTGAAAGGTGCTACTTCTTGGCCTCTTTTACATTCAACCGCTGCCACCCTGGAGAAAATTTTTTAAATTTTCAAAGCAAAAGTCCAAACATCCAGGCGCTTCATCCAGCCGATCTTGGCTGGGTTAAGTGCTACTTCTTGGACGCTTTTCCACTCAACCATGGTAACCCTAGAGAAAATTTCTAAGAATTCAAAACTTAATGCCAAACATCCAGGCTTCATCTAATCAATCTTGGCCGTGAAAAGTGCTACTTCTTGGACTCTTTTCCATTCAACCCCTGCCACCCTGGAGGAAATTTTTAAATTTTCAAAGGAAAAGTCCAAACATCCAGGCGCTTCATCCAGCCGATCTTGGCTGGGTTAAGTGCTACTTCTTGGACGCTTTACCACTCAACCATGGTAACCCTAGAGAAAATTTTTAAGAATTCAAAACTTAATGCCAAACATCCAGGCTTCATCTAATCAATCTTGGCCGTGAAAGTTGCTACTTCTTGGACTCTTTTCCATTCAACCCCTGCCACCCTGGAGGAAATTTTTAAATTTTCAAAGCAAAAGTCCAAACGTCCAGGCGCTTCATCCAGCCGATCTTGGCTGGGTTAAGTGCTACTTCTTGGACGCTTTTCCACTCGACCATGGTAACCCTGGAGAAAATTTTTAAGAATTCAAAACTTAATGCCAAACATCCAAGCTTCATCTAGCCAATATTGGCTGTGAAAGGTGCTACTACTTCTTGGACTCTTTTCCATTCAACCCCTGCCACCCTGGAGGAATTTTTTTAATTTTCAAAACCTGAGTCCAGATATCTAGGCGCTTCTTCCAGCCGATCTTGGCTGGGTTAAGTGCTACTTCTTGGAAGCTTTTCCACTCGATCATGGTAACCCTAGAGAAAATGTTTAAGTATTCAAAACTTAATGCCAAACATCCAGGCTTCATCTAGCCAATATTGGCTGTGAAAGGTGCTACTTCTTGGACTCTTTTCCATTCAACCCCTGCCACCCTGGAGGAATTTTTTTAATTTTCAAAACCTGAGTCCAGATATCTAGTCGCTTCTTCCAGTCGATATTGGCTGGGTTAAGTGCTACTTCTTGAACGCTTTACCACTCGACCATGGTAACCCTGGAGAAAATTTTTAAGAATTCAAAACTTAATGCCAAACATCCAGGCTTCATCTAACCAATCTTGGCCGTGAAAGGTGCTACTTCTTGGACTCTTTTCCTTTCAACCCCTGCCACCCTGGAGGAAATTTTTTGATTGTCAAAACCTGAGTGCAGATATCTAGGCACTTCATCCAGCCGATCTTGGCTGGGTTAAGTGCTACTTCTTGGACGCTTTTCTACTCGACCATGGTAACCCTGGAGAAAAATTTTAAGAATTCAAAACTTAATGCCAAACGTCCAGGCGCTTCATCCAGCCGATCTTGGCTGGGTTAAGTGCTACTTCTTGGATGCTTTTCCACTCGACCATGGTAACCCTGGAGAAAATTTTTAAGAATTCAAAACTTAATGCCAAACATTCAGGCTTCATCTAACCAAACTTGGCCGTGAAAGGTGCTACTTCTTGAACTCTTTTCAATTCAACCCCTGCCAACCTGGACGAAATTTTTTGATTTTCAAAGACTGAGTCCAGATATCTAGGCGCTTCATCCAGCCGATCTTGGTTAGGTTAAGTGCTACTTCTTGGACGCTTTTCCACTCGACCATGGTAACCCTGGAGAAAATTTTTAAGAATTCAAAACTTAATGCCAAACATCCAGGTGCTTCATCTAGCCAATCTTGGCCATGAAAGGTGCTACTTCTTGGTTTCTTTTCCATTCAACCCCTGCAACCCTGGAGGAATTTTTTTTAATTTTCAAAACCTGAGTCCAGATATCTAGGCGCTTCATCCAGCCGATCTTGGCTGGGTTAAGTGCTACTACTTTGGACGCTTTTCCACTCGACCATGGTAACCCTGGAGAAAATGTTTAAGAATTCAAAACTTAATTCCAAACATCCAGGCTTCATCTAACTAATCTTGGCCGTGAAAGGTGCTACTTCTTGTACTCTTTTCCAATCAACCGCTGCCACCCTGGAGGAAATTTTAAAATTTTCAAAGCAAAAGTCCAAACATCCAGGCGCTTCATCCAGCTAAACTTGGCTGGGTTAAGTTCTACTTCTTGACGCTTTTCCACTCGTCCATGGTAAACCTGGAGAAAATTTTTAAGAATTCAAAACTTAATGCCAAACATCCAGGCTTCATCTAGCCAATGTTGGCTGTGAAAGGTGCTACTTCTTGGACTCTTCCATTCAACCCCTGCCACCCTGGAAGAATTTTTTTTAATTTTCAAAACCTGAGTCCAGATATCTTGGCGCTTCATCCAGTCGATCTTGGCTGGGTTAAGTTCTACTTCTTGGACGCTTTTCCACTCGACCATGGTAACCCTGGAGAAAATGTTTAAGAATTCAAAACTTAATGCCAAACATCCAGGCGCTTCATCTAGCCAATCTTGGCCGTGAAAGGTGCTACTTCTTGGACTCTTTCCATTCAACCCCTGCCACCCTGGAAGAATTTTTTTAATTTTCAAAACCTGAGTCCAGATATCTAGGCGCTACTTCCAGCCGATCTTGGCTGGGTTAAGTGCTACCTCTTGGACGCTTTTCCACTCGACCATGGTAACCCTGGAGAAAATGTTTAAGAATTCAAAACTTAATGCCAAACATCCAGGCGCTTCATCTAGCCAATCTTGGCCGTGAAAGGTGCTACTTCTTGGACTCTTTCCATTCAACCCCTGCCACCCTGGAAGAATTTTTTTAATTTTCAAAACCTGAGTCCAGATATCTAGGCGCTACTTCCAGCCGATCTTGGCTGGGTTAAGTGCTACCTCTTGGACGCTTTTCTACTCGACCATGGTAACCCTGGAGAAAATTTTTAAGAATTCAAAACTTAATGCCAAACATCCAGGTGCTTCATCTAGCCAATCTTGGCCATGAAAGGTGCTACTTCTTGGTTTCTTTTCCATTCAAGCCCTGCCACCCTGGAGGAAATTTTTCAATTTCAAAGACTGAGTCCAGATATCTAGATGCTTCATCCAGCCGATATTGGCTGGGTTAAGTGCTACTTCTTGGACACTTTTCCACTCGACCATGGTAACCCTGGAGACAATTCTTAAGAATTCAAAACTTAATGCCAAACATCCAGGCTTCATCTAACCAATCTTGGCCGTGAAAGGTGCTACTTCTTGAACTCTTTTCAATTCAACCCCTGCCACCCTGGAGGAAATTTTTTTAATTTTCAAAGCAGAAGTCCAAACGTCCAGGCGCTTCATCCAGCCGATTTTGGCTGGGTTAAGTGCTACTTCTTGGACGCTTTTACCGCTCGACCATGGTAACCCTGGAGAAAATTTTTAAGAATTCAAAACTTAATGCCAAACATCCAAGCTTCATCTAGCCAATATTTGCTGTGAAAGGTGCTACTTCTTGGACTCTTTTCCATTCAAACCCTGCCACCCTGGAGGAATTTTTTTAATTTTCAAAACCTGAGTCCAGATATCTAGTCGCTTCATCCAGTCGATCTTGGCTGGGTTAAGTGCTGCTTCTTGGACACTTTTCCACTTGACCATGCTAACCCTGGAGAAAATTTTTAAGAATTCAAAACTTAATGCCAAACATCCAGGCACTTCATCTAACCAATCTTGGCCGTGAAAGGTGCTACTTCTTGGACTCTTTTCCTTTCAACCCCTGCCACCCTGGAGGAAATTTTTTGATTTTCAAAACCTGAGTCCAGATATGTAGGCGCTTCATCCAGCCGATCTTGGCTGGGTTAAGTGCTACTTCTTGGACGCTTTTCCACTCGACCATAGTAACCCTAGAGAAAATTTTTAAGAATTCAAAACTTAATGCCAAACATCCAGGCTTCATCTAACCAATCTTGGCCGTGAAAGGTGCTACTTCTTGAACTCTTTTCCATTCAACCCCTGCCACCCTGGAGGAAATTTTTAAAATTTCAAAGCAAAAGTCCAAACATCCAGGCGCTTCATCCAGTCGATCTTGGCTGGGTTAAGTGCTACTTCTTGGACGCTTTACCACTCAACCATGGTAAGCCTAGAGAAAATTTTTAAGAATTCAAAACTTAATGCCAAACATCCAGGCTTCATCTAATCAATCTTGGCCGTGAAAGTTGCTACTTCTTGGACTCTTTTCCATTCAACCCCTGCCACTCTGGAAGACATTTTTTAATCTTCAAAACCTGAGTCCAGATATCTAGGTGCTTCATCCAGCCGAACTTGGCTGGGTTAAGTGCTACTTCTTGGACGCTTTTCCACTCGACCATGGTAACCCTGGAGAAAGTGTTTAAGAATTCAAGACTTAATGCCAAACATCCAGGCTACATTTAGCCAATCTTTTTCTGTGAAAGGTGCTACTTCTTGGAATCTTTTCCACTCAACCCCTGCCAACCTGGAGGAAATTTTTAAATTTTCAAAACCTGAGTCCAGATATCTAGGTGCTTCATCCAGCCGATCTTGGCTGGGTTAAGTGCTACTTCTTGGACACTTTTCCACTCGACCATGGTAACCCTGGAGAAAATTTTTAAGAATTCAAAACTTAAAGCCAAACATCCAGGCGCTTCATCTAGCCAATTTTGGCCGTGAAAGGTGCTACTTCTCGGACTCTTTTCCATTCAACCCCTGCCACCCTGGAGGAAATTTTTTAATTTTCAAAACCTGAGTCCAGATATCTAGGCGCTTCTTCCAGCCAATCTTGGCTGGGTTAAGTGCTACTTCTTGGACGCTTTACCGCTCGACAATGGTAACCCTGGAGAAAATTTTTAAGAATTCAAAACTTAATGCCAAACATCCAAGCTTCATCTAACCAATATTGGCTAAGAAAGGTGCTACTTCTTGGACTCTTTTCCATTCAAACCCTGCCACCCTGGAGGAATTTTTTTAATTTTCAAAACCTGAGTCCAAATATCTAGGCGCTTCATCCAGTCGATCTTGGCTGGTTTAAGTGCTACTTCTTGGACGCTTTTCCACTCGACCATGGTAACCCTGGAGAAAATTTTTACGAATTCGAAATTTAAAGCCAAACATCCAGGCACTTCATCTAGCCAATTTTGGCCGTGAAAGGTGCTACTTCTCAGCCTCTTTTACATTCAACCGCCACCCACACCCTGGAGGAAATTTTTAAATTTTCAAAGGAAAAGTCCAAACATCCAGGCGCTTCATCCAGCCGATCTTGGCTGGGTTAAGTGCTACTTCTTGGACGCTTTACCACTCAACCATGGTAACCCTAGAGAAAATTTTTAAGAATTCAAAATTTAATGCCAAACATCCAGGCTTCATCTAATCAATCTTGGCCGTGAAAGTTGCTACTTCTTGGACTCTTTTCCATTCAACCCCTGCCACCCTGGAGGAAATTTTTACATTTTCAAAGCAAAAGTCCAAACGTCCAAGCGCTTCATCCAGCCGATCTTGGCTGGGTTAAGTGCTACTTCTTGACGCTTTTCCACTCGACCATGGTAACCCTGGAGAAAATTTTTAAGAATTCAAAACTTAATGCCAAACATCCAAGCTTCATCTAGCCAATATTGGCTGTGAAAGGTGCTACTTCTTGGACTCTTTTCCATTCAACCCCTGCCACCCTGGAGGAATTTTTTTAATTTTCAAAACCTGAGTCCAGATATCTAGGCGCTTCTTCCAGCCGATCTTGGCTGGGTTAAGTGCTACTTCTTGGAAGCTTTTCCACTCGATCATGGTAACCCTAGAGAAAATGTTTAAGTATTCAAAACTTAATGCCAAACATCCAGGCTTCATCTAGCCAATATTGGCTGTGAAAGGTGCTACTTCTTGGACTCTTTTCCATTCAACCCCTGCCACCCTGGAGGATTTTTTTAATTTTCAAAACCTGAGTCCAGATATCTAGTCGCTTCTTCCAGTCGATATTGGCTGGGTTAAGTGCTACTTCTTGAACGCTTTACCACTCGACCATGGTAACCCTGGAGAAAATTTTTAAGAATTCAAAACTTAATGCCAAACATCCAGGCTTCATCTAACCAATCTTGGCCGTGAAAGGTGCTACTTCTTGGACTCTTTTCCTTTCAACCCCTGCCACCCTGGAGGAAATTTTTTGATTGTCAAAACCTGAGTGCAGATATCTAGGCACTTCATCCAGCCGATCTTGGCTGGGTTAAGTGCTACTTCTTGGACGCTTTTCCACTCGACCATGGTAACCCTAGAGAAAATTTTTAAGAATTCAAAATTTAATGCCAAACGTCCAGGCGCTTCATCCAGCCGATCTTGGCTGGGTTAAGTGCTACTTCTTGGACGCTTTTCCACTCGACCATGGTAACCCTGGAGAAAATTTTTAAGAATTCGAAATTTAAAGCCAAACATCCAGGCACTTCATCTAGCCAATTTTGGCCGTGAAAGATGCTACTTCTCGGACTCTTTTCCATTCAACCGCTGCCACCCTGGAGGAAATTTTTAAATTTTCAAAGCAAAAGTCCAAACATCCAGGCGCTTCATCCAGCCGATCTTGGCTGGGTTAAGTGCTACTTCTTGGACGCTTTTCCACTCGACCATGGTAACCCTGGAGAAAATTTTTAAGAATTCAAAACTTAATGCCAAACATCCAGGCTTCATCTAGCCAATATTGGCTGTGAAAGGTGCTACTTCTTGGACTCTTTTCCATTCAACCCCTGCCACCCTGGAGGAATTTTTTTTTTAATTTTCAAAACCTGAGTGCAGATATCTAGGCGCTTCATCCAGTCGATCTTGGCTGGGTTAAGTGCTACTTCTTGGACGCTTTACCACTCCACCATGGTAACCCTGGAGAAAATTTTTAAGAATTCAAAACTTAATGCCAAACATCCAGGCTTCATCTAACCAATCTTGGCCGTGAAAGGTGCAACTTCTTGGACTCTTTTCCTTTCAACCCCTGCCACCCTGAAGGAAATTTTTTGATTTTCAAAACCTGAGTCCAGATATCTAGGCGCTTCATCCAGCCGATCTTGGCTGGGTTAAGTGCTACTTCTTGGATGCTTTTCCACTCGACCATGGTAACCCTGGAGAAAATTTTTAAGAATTCAAAACTTAATGCCAAACATCCAGGCTTCATCTAATCAATCTTGGCCGTGAAAAGTGCTACTTCTTGGACTCTTTTCCATTCAACCCCTGCCACCCTGGAGGAATTTTTTTTAATTTTCAAAACCTGAGTCCAGATATCTAGGCGCTTCAGCCAGTCGATCTTGGCTGGGTTAAGTGCTACCTCTTGGAAGCTTTTCCACTCGACCATGGTAACCCTGAGAAAATGTTTAAGAATTCAAAACTTAATGCCAAACATCCAGGCGCTTCATCTAGCCAATCTTGGCCGTGAAAGGTGCTACTTCTTGGACTCTTTTCCATTCAACCCCTGCCACCCTGGAGGAAATTTTTAAATTTTGAAAGCAAAAGACCAAACATCCAGGCACTTCATCCAGCCGATCTTGGCTGGGTTAAGTGCTACTTCTTGGATGCTTTTGCACTCGACCATGGTAACCCTGGAGAAAATTTTTAAGAATTCAAAACTTAATGCCAAACATCCAGGCTACATCTAGCCAATCTTTTCTGTGAAAGGTGCTACTTCTTGGAATCTTTTCCACTCAACCCCTGCCACCCTGGAGGATTTTTTTTAATTTTCAAAACCTGAGTCCAGATATCTAGGCGCTTCATCCAGCCGATCTTGGCTGGGTTAAGTGCTACTTCTTGACGCTTTTCCACTCGACCATGGTAACCCTGGAGAAAATTTTTAAGAATTCAAAACTTAAAGCCAAACATTTAGGCACTTCATCTAGCCAATTTTGGCCGTGAAAGGTGCTACTTCTTGGACTCTTTTCCATTCAACCGCTGCCACCCTGGAGGAAATTTTTAAATTTTCAAAGCAAAAGACCAAACATCCAGGCTTTTCATCCAGCCAATCTTGGCTGGGTTAAGTGCTACTTCTTGGACGCTTTTCCACTCGACCATGGTAACCCTAGAGAAAATTTTTAAGAATTCAAAACTTAATGCCAACCGTCCAGGCGCTTCATCCAGCCGATCTTGGCTGGGTTAAGTGCTACTTCTTGGATGCTTTTCCACTCGACCATGGTAACCCTGGAGAAAATGTTTAAGAACTCGAAATTTAAAGCCAAACATCCAGGCACTTCATCTAGCCAATTTTGGCCATGAAAGGTGCTACTTCTCGGACTCTTTTCCATTCAACCGCTGCCACCCTGGAGGAAATTTTTTAATTTTCAAAGCAAAAGTCCAAACGTCCAGGCTTTTCATCCAGCCAATCTTGGCTGGGTTAAGTGCTACTTCTTGGACGCTTTTCCACTCGACCATGGTAACCCTAGAGAAAATTTTTAAGAATTCAAAACTTAATGCCAACCGTCCAGGCGCTTCATCCAGCCAATCTTGGCTGGGTTAAGTGCTACTTCTTGGACGCTTTTCCACTCGACCATGGTAACCCTAGAGAAAATTTTTAAGAATTCAAAACTTAATGCCAACCGTCCAGGCGCTTCATCCAGCCGATCTTGGCCATGAAAGGTGCTACTTCTCGGACTCTTTTCCATTCAACCGCTGCCACCCTGGAGGAAATTTTTTAATTTTCAAAGCAAAGGTCCAAACGTCCAGGCGCTTCATCCAGCCGATCTTGGCTGGGTTAAGTGCTACTTCTTGGACGCTTTACCACTCGACCATGGTAACCCTGGAGAAAATTTTTAAGAATTCAAAACTTAATGCCAAACATCCAAGCTTCATCTAGCCAATATTGGCTCTGAAAGGTGCTACTTCTTGGACTCTTTTCCATTCAACCCCTGCCACCCTGGAGGAATTTTTTTAATTTTCAAAACCTGAGTCCAGATATCTAGGCACTTTATCCACTTGATCTTGGCTGGGTTAAGTGCTACCTCTTGGACGCTTTTCCACTCGACCATGGTAACCCTGGAGAAAATTTTTAAGAATTCAAAACTTAATGCCAACCATCCAGGCTACATCTAGCCAATCTTTTTCCGTGAAAGGTGCTACTTCTTGGACTCTTTTCCATTCAACCCCTGCCACCCTGGAGGAAATTTTTAAATTTTGAAAGCAAAAGACCAAACATCCAGGCGCTTCATCCAGCCGATCTTGGCGGGGTTAAGTGCTACTTCTTGGATGCTTTTCCACTCGACCATGGTAACCCTGGAGAAAATTTTTAAGAATTCAAAACTTAATGCCAACCATCCAGGCTACATCTAGCCAATCTTTTTCTGTGAAAGGTGCTACTTCTCGGAATCTTTTCCACTCAACCCCTGCCACCTTGGAGGATTTTTTTTAATTTTCAAAACCTGAGTCCAGATATCTAGGCGCTTCATCCAGCCGATCTTGGCTGGGTTAAGTGCTACTTCTTGACGCTTTTCCACTCAACCATGGTAACCCTGGAGAAAATTTTTAAGATTTCAAAACTTAAAGCCAAACATCCAGGCACTTCATCTAGCCAATTTTGGCCGTGAAAGGTGCTACTTCTCGGACTCTTTTCCATTCAACCCCTGCCACCCTGGAGGAAATTTTTTAATTTTCAAAACCTGAGTCCAGATATCTAGGCGCTTCTTCCAGCCAATCTTGGCTGGGTTAAGTGCTACTTCTTGGACGCTTTTCCACTCGACCATGGTAACCCCTAGAGAAAATTTTTAAGAATTCAAAACTTAATGCCAAACATCCAGGCTTCATCTATCCAATATTGGCTGTGAAAGGTGCTACTTCTTGGACTCTTTTCCATTCAACCCCTGCCACCATGGAGGAATTTTTTTTAATTTTCAAAACCTGAGTCCACATATCTAGGCGCTTCATCCAGTCGATCTTGGCTGGGTTAAGTGCTACTTCTTGGACGCTTTTCCACTCAACCATGGTAACCCTGGAGAAAGTGTTTAAGAATTCAAAACTTAATGCCAAACATCCAGGCTACATCTAGCCAATCTTTTCTGTGAAAGGTGCTACTTCTTGGAATCTTTTCAACTCAACCCCTGCCACCCTGGAGGAACTTTTTAATTTTCAAAACCTGAGTCCAGATATCTAGGTGCTTCATCCAGCCTATCTTGGCTGGGTTAAGTGCCACTTCTTGCACGCTTTTCCACTCGACCATGGTAAGCTAGAGAGAAAATTTTTAAGAATTCAAAACTTAATGCCAAACATCCAGGCTTCATCTAACCAATCTTGGCCGTGAAAGTTGCTACTTTTTGGTTTCTTTTCCATTCAACCCCTGCAACCCTGGAGGATTTTTTTTAATTTTCAAAACCTGAGTCCAGATATCTAGGCGCTTCATCCAGCCGATCTTGGCTGGGTTAAGTGCTAGTTCTTGGACGCTTTTCCACTCGACCATGGTAACCCTGGAGAATGTTTTTAAGAATTCAAAACTTAAAGCCAAACATCCAAGCGCTTCATCTAGCCAATTTTGGCCGTGAAAGGTGCTACTTCTTGGACTCTTTTCCATTCAACCGCTGCCACCCTGGAGGAAATTTTTAAATTTTCAAAGCAAAGTCCAAACGTCCAGGCGCTTCATCCAGCCGATCTTGGCTGGGTTAAGTGCTACTTCTTGACGCTTTACCGTCGACCATGGTAACCCTGGAGAAAATTTTTAGGAATTCAAAACTTAATGCCAACCATCCAGGCTAATCTAGCCAATCTTTTCTGTGAAAGGTGCTACTTCTTGGAATCTTTTCCATTCAAACCCTGCCACCCTGGAGGAATTTTTTTTAATTTTCAAAACCTGAGTCCAGATATCTAGGCGCTTCAGCCAGTCGATCTTGGCTGGGTTAAGTGCTACCTCTTGGAAGCTTTTCCACTCGACCATGGTAACCCTGGAGAAAATGTTTAAGAATTCAAAACTTAATGCCAAACATCCAGGCGCTTC
This sequence comes from Puntigrus tetrazona, assembly GCF_018831695.1. Lineage (NCBI taxonomy): Eukaryota > Metazoa > Chordata > Actinopteri > Cypriniformes > Cyprinidae > Puntigrus > Puntigrus tetrazona. The sequence continues at coordinate 165,008 of NW_025048764.1, read as the reverse complement.
ATCTAGCCAATCTTGGCCGTGAAAGGTGCTACTTCTTGGACTCTTTTCCATTCAACCCCTGCCACCCTGGAGAGGAATTTTTAAATTTTGAAAGCAAAAGACCAAACATCCAGGCACTTCATCCAGCCGATCTTGGCGGGGTTAAGTGCTACTTCTTGGATGCTTTTGCACTCGACCATGGTAACCCTGGAGAAAATTTTTAAGAATTCAAAACTTAATGCCAACCATCCAGGCTACATCTAGCCAATCTTTTCTGTGAAAGGTGCTACTTCTTGGAATCTTTTCCACTCAACCCCTGCCACCCTGGAGGATTTTTTTTAATTTTCAAAACCTGAGTCCAGATATCTAGGAGCTTCATCCAGCCGATCTTGGCTGGGTTAAGTGCTACTTCTTGACGCTTTTCCACTCGACCATGGTAACCCTGGAGAAAATTTTTAAGAATTCAAAACTTAAAGCCAAACATTCAGGCACTTCATCTAGCCAATTTTGGCCGTGAAAGGTGCTACTTCTTGGACTCTTTTCCATTCAACCGCTGCCACCCTGGAGGAAATTTTTAAATTTTCAAAGCAAAAGACCAAACATCCAGGCTTTTCATCCAGCCAATCTTGGCTTGGTTAAGTGCTACTTCTTGGGACGCTTTTCCACTCGACCATGGTAACCCTAGAGAAAATTTTTAAGAATTCAAAACTTAATGCCAACCGTCCAGGCGCTTCATCCAGCCGATCTTGGCTGGGTTAAGTGCTACTTCTTGGATGCTTTTCCACTCGACCATGGTAACCCTGGAGAAAATTTTTAAGAACTCGAAATTTAAAGCCAAACATCCAGGCACTTCATCTAGCCAATTTTGGCCATGAAAGGTGCTACTTCTCGGACTCTTTTCCATTCAACCGCTGCCACCCTGGAGGAAATTTTTTAATTTTCAAAGCAAAAGTCCAAACGTCCAGGCTTTTCATCCAGCCAATCTTGGCTGGGTTAGTGCTACTTCTTGGACGCTTTTCCACTCGACCATGGTAACCCTAGAGAAAATTTTTAAGAATTCAAAACTTAATGCCAACCGTCCAGGCGCTTCATACAGCCAATCTTGGCTGGGTTAAGTGCTACTTCTTGGACGCTTTTCCACTCGACCATGGTAACCCTAGAGAAAATTTTTAAGAATTCAAAACTTAATGCCAACCGTCCAGGCGCTTCATCCAGCCGATCTTGGCTGGGTTAAGTGCTACTTCTTGGATGCTTTTCCACTCGACCATGGTAACCCTGGAGAAAATTTTTAAGAACTCGAAATTTAAAGCCAAACATCCAGGCACTTCATCTAGCCAATTTTGGCCATGAAAGGTGCTACTTCTCTGACTCTTTTCCATTCAACCGCTGCCACCCTGGAGGAAATTTTTTAATTTTCAAAGCAAAAGTCCAAACGTCCAGGCGCTTCATCCAGCCGATCTTGGCTGGGTTAAGTGCTACTTCTTGGACGCTTTTCCACTTGATCATGGTAACCCTAGAGAAAATTTTTAAGAATTCAAAACTTAATGCCAAACATCCAGGCTTCATCTAGCCAATCTTGGCCGTGAAAGGTGCTACTTCTTGGACTCTTTTCCATTCAACCCCTGCCACCCTGGAGGAAATTTTTTGATTTTCAAAGACTGAGTCCAGATATCTAGGCGCTTCATCCAGCCGATCTTGGCTGGGTTAAGTGCTACTTCTTGGACGCTTTTGTACTCGACCATGGTAACCCTGGAGAAAATTTTTAAGAATTCAAAACTTAATGCCAAACGTCCAGGCGCTTCATCCAGCCGATCTTTGCTGGGTTAAGTGCTACTTCTTGACGCGCTTTTCCACTCGACCATGGTAACCCTGGAGAAAATTTTTAAGAATTCAAAACTTAATGCCAAACATCCAGGCTTCATCTAACCAATCTTGGCCGTGAAAGGTGCTACTTCTTGGACTCTTTTCCATTCAACCCCTGCCACCCTGGAGAAATTTTTTAATTTTCAAAGACTGAGTCCAGATATCTAGGCGCTTCATCCAGCCGATCTTGGCTGGGTTAAGTGCAACTTCTTGGACGCTTTTCCACTCGACCATGCTAATCCTGGAGAAAATTTTTAAGAATTCAAAACTTAATGCCAAACGTCCAGGCGCTTCATCCAGCCGATCTTGGCTGGGTTAAGTGCTACTTCTTAGACGCTTTTCCACTCGACCATGGTATGCCTAGAGAAAATTTTTAAGAATTCAAAACTTAATGCCAAACATCCAGGCTTCATCTAACCAATCTTGGCCGTGAAAGGTACTACTTCTTGGACTCTTTTCCTTTCAACCCCTGCCACCCTGGAGGAAATTTTTTAATTTTCAAAACCTGAGTCCAGATATCTAGGCGCTTCATCCAGCCGAACTTGGCTGGGTTAAGTGCTACTTCTTGGACGCTTTTCCACTCGACCATGGTAACCCTGGAGAAAATGTTTAAGAATACAAAACTTAATGCCAAACATCCAGGCTTCATCTAGCCAATATTGGCTGTGAAAGGTGCTACTTCTTGGACTCTTTTCCATTCAACCCCTGCCACCCTGGAGGAAATTTTTAAATTTTGAAAGCAAAAGTCCAAACATCCAGGCGCTTCATCCAGCCGATCTTGGCTGGGTTAAGTGCTACTTCTTGGACGCTTTTCCGCTCGACCATGGTAACCCTGGAGAAAATTTTTAAGAATTCAAAACTTAATGCCAAACATCCAGGCTTCATCTAACCAATCTTGGCCGTGATAGGTGCTACTTCTTGGACTCTTTTCCATTCAACCCCTGCCACCCTGGAGGAAATTTTTTAATTTTCAAAACCTGAATCCAGATATCTAGGCGCTTCATCCAGCCGATCTTGGCTGTGTTAAGTGCTACTTACTTGACGCTTTTCCACTCGACCATGGTAACCCTGGAGAAAATTTTTAAGAATTCAAAACTTAATGCCAAACATCCAGGCACTTCATCTAACCAATCTTGGCCGTGAAAAGTGATACTTCTTGGACTCTTTTTCATTCAACCCCTGCCACCCTGAAGGAAATTTTTAAACTTTCAAAACCTGAGTCCAGATATCTAGGCGCTTCATTTAGTCGATCTTGGCTGGGTTAAGTGCGACTTCTTGGACGCTTTACCACTCGACCATGGTAACCCTGGAGAAAATTTTTAAGAATTCAAAACTTAATGCCAAACATCCAGGCTTCATCTAGCCAATCTTGGCCGTGAAAGGTGCTACTTCTTGAACTCTTTTCAATTCAACCCCTGCCAACCTGGGGAAATTTTTAAATTTTCAAAGCAAAGTCCAAACGTCCAGGCGCTTCATCCAGCCAATCTTGGCTGGGTTAAGTGCTACTTCTTGGACGCTTTTCTACTCGACCATGGTAACCCTGTAAAAAATTTTTAAGAATTCAAAACTTAATGCCAAACGTCCAGGCGCTTCATCCAGCCGATCTTGGCTGGGTTAAGTGCTACTTCTTGGACGCTTTTCCACTCGATAATGGTAACCCTAGAGAAAATTTTTAAGAATTCAAAACTTAATGCCAAACATCCAGGCTTCATCTAACCAATCTTGGCCGTGAAAGGTGCTACTTCTTGGACTCTTTTCCATTCAACCCCTGCCACCCTGGAGAAAATTTTTAATTTTCAAAGCCTGAGCCCAGATATCTAGGCGCTTCATCCAGCCGATCTTGGCTGGGTTAAGTGCTACTTCTTGAACGCTTTTCCACTCGACCATGGTAACCCTGGAGAAAATTTTTAAGAATTCAAAACTTAATGCCAAACATCCAGGTGCTTCATCTAGCCAATCTTGGCCATGAAAGGTGCTACTTCTTCGTTTCTTTTCCATTCAACCCCTGCAACCCTGGAGGAATTTTTTTAATTTTCAAAACCTGAGTCCAGATATCTAGGCGCTTCATCCAGCCGATCTTGGTTAGGTTAAGTGCTACTTCTTGGACGCTTTTCTACTCGACCATGGTAACCCTGGAGAAAATTTTTAAGAATTCAAAACTTAATGCCAAATGTCCAGGCGCTTCATCCAGTCGATCTTGGCTGGGTTAAGTTCTACTTCTTGGACGCTTTTCCACTCGACCATGGTAACCCTGGAGAAAATGTTTAAGAATTCAAAACTTAATGCCGAACATCCAGGCGCTTCATCTAGCCAATCTTGGCCGTGAAAGGTGCTACTTCTTGGACTCTTTCCATTCAACCCCTGCCACCCTGGAAGAATTTTTTAATTTTCAAAACCTGAGTCCAGATATCTAGGCGCTACTTCCAGCCGATCTTGGCTGGGTTAAGTGCTACTTCTTGACGCTTTTCTACTCGACCATGGTAACCCTGGAGAAAAATTTTAAGAATTCAAAACTTAATGCCAAACGTCCAGGCGCTTCATCCAGCCGATCTTGGCTGGGTTAAGTGCTACTTCTGGATGCTTTTCCACTGACCATGGTAACCCTGGAGAAAATTTTTAAGAATTCAAAACTTAATGCCAAACATTCAGGCTTCATCTAACCAAACTTGGCCGTGAAAGGTGCTACTTCTTGAACTCTTTTCAATTCAACCCCTGCCAACCTGGACGAAATTTTTGATTTTCAAAGACTGAGTCCAGATATCTAGGCGCTTCATCCAGCCGATCTTGGTTAGGTTAAGTGCTACTTCTTGGACGCTTTTCTACTCGACCATGGTAACCCTGGAGAAAATTTTTAAGAATTCAAAACTTAATGCCAAACATCCAGGTGCTTCATCTAGCCAATCTTGGCCATGAAAGGTGCTACTTCTTGGTTTCTTTTCCATTCAACCCCTGCAACCCTGGAGGAATTTTTTTTAATTTTCAAAACCTGAGTCCAGATATCTAGGCGCTTCATCCAGCCGATCTTGGCTGGGTTAAGTGCTACTTCTTGGACGCTTTTCCACTCGACCATGGTAACCCTGGAGAAAATGTTTAAGAATTCAAAACTTAATGCCAAACATCCAGGCTTCATCTAACTAATCTTGGCCGTGAAAGGTGCTACTTCTTGTACTCTTTTCCATTCAACCGCTGCCACCCTGGAGGAAATTTTAACATTTTCAAAGCAAAAGTCCAAACATCCAGGCGCTTCATCCAGCTAAACTTGGCTGGGTTAAGTTCTACTTCTTGGACGCTTTTCCACTCGACCATGGTAACCCTGGAGAAAATGTTTAAGAATTCAAAACTTAATGCCAAACATCCAGGCGCTTCATCTAGCCAATCTTGGCCGTGAAAGGTGCTACTTCTTGGACTCTTTCCATTCAACCCCTGCCACCCTGGAAGAATTTTTTTAATTTTCAAAACCTGAGTCCAGATATCTAGGCGCTACTTCCAGCCGATCTTGGCTGGGTTAAGTGCTACCTCTTGGACGCTTTTCCACTCGACCATGGTAACCCTGGAGAAAATGTTTAAGAATTCAAAACTTAATGCCAAACATCCAGGCGCTTCATCTAGCCAATCTTGGCCGTGAAAGGTGCTACTTCTTGGACTCTTTCCATTCAACCCCTGCCACCCTGGAAGAATTTTTTTAATTTTCAAAACCTGAGTCCAGATATCTAGGCGCTACTTCCAGCCGATCTTGGCTGGGTTAAGTGCTACCTCTTGGACGCTTTTCCACTCGACCATGGTAACCCTGGAGAAAATGTTTAAGAATTCAAAACTTAATGCCAAACATCCAGGCGCTTCATCTAGCCAATCTTGGCCGTGAAAGGTGCTACTTCTTGGACTCTTTCCATTCAACCCCTGCCACCCTGGAAGAATTTTTTTAATTTTCAAAACCTGAGTCCAGATATCTAGGCGCTACTTCCAGCCGATCTTGGCTGGGTTAAGTGCTACCTCTTGGACGCTTTTCTACTCGACCATGGTAACCCTGGAGAAAATTTTTAAGAATTCAAAACTTAATGCCAAACATCCAGGTGCTTCATCTAGCCAATCTTGGCCATGAAAGGTGCTACTTCTTGGTTTCTTTTCCATTCAAGCCCTGCCACCCTGGAGGAAATTTTTCAATTTCAAAGACTGAGTCCAGATATCTAGATGCTTCATCCAGCCGATATTGGCTGGGTTAAGTGCTACTTCTTGGACACTTTTCCACTCGACCATGGTAACCCTGGAGACAATTCTTAAGAATTCAAAACTTAATGCCAAACATCCAGGCTTCATCTAACCAATCTTGGCCGTGAAAGGTGCTACTTCTTAAACTCTTTTCAATTCAACCCCTGCCAACCTGGACGAACTTTTTTTGATTTTCAAAGACTGAGTCCAGATATCTAGGCGCTTCATCCAGCCGATCTTGGTTAGGTTAAGTGCTACTTCTTGGACGCTTTTCTACTCGACCATGGTAACCCTGGAGAAAATTTTTAAGAATTCAAAACTTAATGCCAAATGTCCAGGCGCTTCATCCAGCCGATCTTGGCTGGGTTACGTGCTACTTCTTGGACGCTTTACCGCTCGACCATGGTAACCCTGGAGAAAATTTTTAAGAATTCAAAACTTAATGCCAAACATCCAAGCTTCATCTAGCCAATATTTGCTGTGAAAGGTGCTACTTCTTGGACTCTTTTCCATTCAACCGCTGCCACCCTGGAGGAAATTTTTTTAATTTTCAAAGCAAAAGTCCAAACATCCAGGCGCTTCATCCAGCTAAACTTGGCTGGGTTAAGTTCTACTTCTTGGACGCTTTTCCACTCGTCCATGGTAACCCTGGAGAAAATTTTTAAGAATTCAAAACTTAATGCCAAACATCCAGGCTTCATCTAGCCAATGTTGGCTGTGAAAGGTGCTACTTCTTGGACTCTTTGCCATTCAACCCCTGCCACCCTGGAGGGATTTTTTGAATTTTCAAAACCTGAGTCCAGATATCTAGGCGCTTCATCCAGTCGATCTTGGCTGGGTTAAGTTCTACTTCTTGGACGCTTTTCCACTCGACCATGGTAACCCTGGAGAAAATGTTTAAGAATTCAAAACTTAATGCCAAACATCCAGGCGCTTCATCTAGCCAATCTTGGCCGTGAAAGGTGCTACTTCTTGGACTCTTTCCATTCAACCCCTGCCACCCTGGAAGAATGTTTTTAATTTTCAAAACCTGAGTCCAGATATCTAGGCGCTACTTCCAGCCGATCTTGGCTGGGTTAAGTGCTACTTCTTGGACGCTTTTCTACTCGACCATGGTAACCCTGGAGAAAATTTTTAAGAATTCAAAACTTAATGCCAAACGTCCAGGCGCTTCATCCAGCCGATCTTGGCTGGGTTAAGTGCTACTTCTTGGACGCTTTTCCACTCGACCATGGTAACCCTGGAGAAAATTTTTAAGAATTCAAAACTTAATGCCAAACATTCAGGCTTCATCTAACCAATCTTGGCCGTGAAAGGTGCTACTTCTTGAACTCTTTTCAATTCAACCCCTGCCAACCTGGACGAAATTTTTTGATTTTCAAAGACTGAGTCCAGATATCTAGGCGCTTCATCCAGCCGATCTTGGTTAGGTTAAGTGCTACTTCTTGGACGCTTTTCTACTCGACCATGGTAACCCTGGAGAAAATTTTTAAGAATTCAAAACTTAATGCCAAATGTCCAGGCGCTTCATCCAGCCGATCTTGGCTGGGTTAAGTGCTACTTCTTGGACGCTTTACCTCTCGACCATGGTAACCCTGGAGAAAATTTTTAAGAATTCAAAACTTAATGCCAAACGTCCAGGCGCTTCATCCAGCCGATCTTGGCTGGGTTAAGTGCTACTTCTTGGACGCTTTTCCACTCGACCATGGTAACCCTGGAGAAAATTTTTAAGAATTCAAAACTTAATGCCAAACATCCAGGCTTCATCTAACCAATCTTGGCCGTGAAAGGTGCTACTTCTTGAACTCTTTTCAATTCAACCCCTGCCAACCTGGACGAAATTTTTTGATTTTCAAAGACTGAGTCCAGATATCTAGGCGCTTCATCCAGCCGATCTTGGCTGGGTTAAGTGCTACTTCTTGGACACTTTTCCACTCGACCATGGTAACCCTGGAGAAAATTTTTAAGAATTCAAAACTTAATACCAAACATCCAGGTGCTTCATCTAGCCAATCTTGGCCGTGAAAGGTGCTACTTCTTGGTTTCTTTTCCATTCAACCCCTGCCACCCTGGAGGAATTTTTTTTTAATTTTCAAAACCTGAGTCCAGATATCTAGGCGCTTCATCCAGTCGATCTTGACTGGGTTAAGTGCTACTTCTTGGACGCTTTTCCACTCGACCATGGTAACCCTGGAGAAAATTTTTAAGAATTCAAAACTTAATGCCAAACATCCAGGCTTCATCTAACCAATCTTGGCCGTGAAAGGTGCTACTTCTTGGACTCTTTTCCTTTCAACCCCTGCCACCCTGAAGGAAATTTTTAAACTTTCAAAACCTGAGTCCAGATATCTAGTCGCTTCATCCAGTCGATCTTGGCTGGGTTAAGTGCTACTTCTTGGACGCTTTACCACTCGACCATGGTAACCCTGGAGAAAATTTTTAAGAATTCAAAACTTAATGCCAAACATCCAGGCTTCATCTAACCAATCTTGGTCGTGAAAGGTGCTACTTCTTGGACTCTTTTCCTTTCAACCCCTGCCACCCTGGAGGAAATTTTTGATTTTCAAAACCTGAGTCCAGATATCTAGGCGCTTCATCCAGCCGATCTTGGCTGGGTTAAGTGCTACTTCTTGGACGCTTTTCCACTCGACCATGGTAACCCTAGAGAAAATTTTTAAGAATTCAAAACTTAGTGCCAAACGTCCAGGCGCTTCATCCAGCCGATCTTGGCTGGGTTGAGTGCTACTTCTTGGACGCTTTTCACTCGACCAAGGTAACCCTGGAAAAATTTTTAAGAATTCAAAACTTAATGCCAAACATCCAGGCTTCATCTAACCAATCTTGGCCGTGAAAGGTGCTACTTCTTGAACTCTTTTCCATTCAACCCCTGCCACCCTGGAGGAAATTTTTAAAATTTCAAAGCAAAAGTCCAAACATCCAGGCGCTTCATCCAGCCGATCTTGGCTGGGTTAAGTGCTACTTCTTGACGCTTTACCACTCAACCATGGTAACCCTGGAGAAAATTTTTAAGAATTCAAAACTTAAAGCCAAACATCCAGGCGCTTCATCTAGCCAATTTTGGTTGTGAAAGGTCCTACTTCTCGGACTCTTTTCCATTCAACCCCTGCCACCCTGGAGGAAATTTTTTAATTTTCAAAACCTGAGTCCAGATATCTAGGCGCTTCTTCCAGCCGATCTTGGCTGGGTTAAGTGCTACTTCTTGACGCTTTTCCACTCCACCATGGTAACCCTGGAGAAAATTTTTAAGAATTCAAAACTTAATGCCAAACATCCAGGCTTCATCTAACCAATCTTGGCCGTGAAAGGTGCTACTTCTTGAACTCTTTTCAATTCAACCCCTGCCAACCTGGACGAAATTTTTTGATTTTCAAAGACTGAGTCCAGATATCTAGGCGCTTCAACCAGCCGATCTTGTTTAGGTTAAGTGCTACTTCTTGGACTCTTTTCTACTCGACCATGGTAACCCTGGAGAAAATTTTTAAGAATTCAAAACTTAATGCCAAACGTCCAGGCGCTTCATCCAGCTGATCTTGGCTGGGTTAAGTGCTACTTCTTGACGCTTTTCTACTCGACCATGGTAACCCTGGAGAAAATTTTTAAGAATTCAAAACTTAAAGTTAAACATTCAGGCACTTCATCTAACCAATCTTGGCCGTGAAAGGTGCTACTTCTTGAACTCTTTTCCATTCAACCCCTGCCACCCTGAAGAAATTTTTTTAATTTTCAAAACCTGATTCCAGATATCTAGGCGCTTCATCCAGCCGATCTTGGCTGGGTTAAGTGCTACTTCTTGGACGCTTTTCCACTCGACCATGGTAACCCTGGAGAAAATTTTTAAGAATTCAAAACTTAATACCAAACATCCAGGTGCTTCATCTAGCCAATCTTGGCCGTGAAAGGTGCTACTTCTTGGTTTCTTTTCCATTCAACCCCTGCCACCCTGGAGGAATTTTTTTTAATTTTCAAAACCTGAGTCCAGATATCTAGGCGCTTCTTCCAGCCGATCTTGGCTGGGTTAAGTGCTACTTCTTGGACGCTTTTCCACTCGATCATGGTAACCCTAGAGAAAATGTTTAAAAATTCAAAACTTAATGCCATACATCCAGGCTTCATCTAGCCAATATTGGCTGTGAAAGGTGCTACTTCTTGGACTCTTTTCCATTTAACCCCTGCCACCCTGGAGGAATTTTTTTTTAATTTTCAAAACCTGAGTCCAGATATCTAGGCGCTTCATCCAGTCGATCTTGACTGGGTTAAGTGCTACTTCTTGACGCTTTTCCACTCGACCATGGTAACCCTGGAGAAAATTTTTAAGAATTCAAAACTTAATGCCAAACATCCAGGCTTCATCTAACCAATCTTGGCCGTGAAAGGTGCTACTTCTTGAACTCTTTCCCATTCAACCCCTGCCACCCTGGAGGAATTTTTTTTAATTTTCAAAACCTGAGTCCAGATATCTAGGCGCTTCATCCAGTCGATCTTGGCTGGGTTAAGTGCTACTTCTTGGACGCTTTTCCACTCGACCATGGTAACCCTGGAGAAAATGTTTAAGAATTCAAAACTTAATGCTAAACATCCAGGCGCTTCATCTAGCCATTCTTGGCCGTTAAAGGTGCTACTTCTTTGACTCTTTCCATTCAACCCCTGCCACCCTGGAGGAATTTTTTTAATTTTCAAAACCTGAGTCCAGATATCTAGGCGCTTCTTCCAGCCGATCTTGGCTGGGTTAAATGCTACTTCTTGGACGCTTTTCCACTCGACCATGGTAACCCTGGAGAAAATTTTTAAGAATTCAAAACTTAAAGCCAAACATCCAGGCGCTTCATCTAGCCAATTTTGTCCGTGAAAGGTGCTACTTCTCGGAATCTTTTCCATTCAACCCCTGCCACCCTGGAGGAAATTTTTAAATTTTCAAAACCTGAGTCCAGATATCTAGGTGCTTCTTCCAGCCAATCTTGGCTGGATTAAGTGCTACTTCTTGGACGCTTTACCGCTCGACCATGGTAACCCTGGAGAAAATGTTTAAGAATTCAAAACTTAATGCCAAACATCCAGGCGCTTCATCTAGCCAATCTTGGCCGTGAAAGGTGCTACTTCTTGGACTCTTTTCCATTCAACCCCTGCCACCCTGAAGAAATTTTTTTAATTTTCAAAACCTGAGTCCAGATATCTAGGCGCTTCATCCAGTCGATCTTGGCTGGGTTAAGTGCTACTTCTTGGACGCTTTTCCACTCGACCATGGTAACCCTGGAGAAAATTTTTAAGAATTCAAAACTTAATGCCAAACATCCAGGTGCTTCATCTAGCCAATCTTGGCCGTGAAAGGTGCTACTTCTTGGTTTCTTTTCCATTTAACCCCTGCCACCCTGGAGGAATTTTTTTAATTTTCAAAACCTGAGTCCAGATATCTAGGCGCTTCATCCAGTCGATCTTGGCTGGGTTAAGTGCTACTTCTTGACACTTTTCCACTCGACCATGGTAACCCTGGAGAAAATGTTTAAGAATTCAAAACTTAATGCCAAACATCCAGGCGCTTCATCTAGCCATTCTTGGTCGTAAAGGTGCTACTTCTTGGACTCTTTCCATTCAACCCCTGCCACCCTGGAGGAATGTTTTTAATTTTCAAAACCTGAGTCCAGATATCTAGGCGCTTCTTCCAGCCGATCTTGGCTGGGTTAAATGCTACTTCTTGGACGCTTTTCCACTCGATCATGGTAACCCTGGAGAAAATGTTTTAAGAATTCAAAACTTAATGCCAAACATCCAGGCGCTTCATCTAGCCAATCTTGGCCGTGAAAGGTGCTACTTCTTGGACTCTTTCCATTCAACCCCTGCCACCCTGGAGGAATTTTTTTTAATTTTCAAAACCTGAGTCCAGATATCTAGGCGCTTCTTCCAGCCGATCTTGGCTGGGTTAAGTGCTACTTCTTGGACGCTTTTCCACTCGATCATGGTAACCCTAGAGAAAATGTTTAAAAATTCAAAACTTAATGCCATACATCCAGGCTTCATCTAGCCAATATTGGCTGTGAAAGGTGCTACTTCTTGGACTCTTTTCCATTTAACCCCTGCCACCCTGGAGGAATTTTTTTTAAATTTTCAAAACCTGAGTCCAGATATCTAGGCGCTTCATCCAGTCGATCTTGACTGGGTTAAGTGCTACTTCTTGGACGCTTTTCCACTCGACCATGGTAACCCTGGAGAAAATTTTTAAGAATTCAAAACTTAATGCCAAACATCCAGGCTTCATCTAACCAATCTTGGCCGTGAAAGGTGCTACTTCTTGAACTCTTTCCCATTCAATCCCTGCCACCCTGGAGGAATTTTTTTTAATTTTCAAAACCTGAGTCCAGATATCTAGGCGCTTCATCCAGTCGATCTTGGCTGGGTTAAGTGCTACTTCTTGGACGCTTTTCCACTCGACCATGGTAACCCTGGAGAAAATGTTTAAGAATTCAAAACTTAATGCTAAACATCCAGGCGCTTCATCTAGCCATTCTTGGCCGTTAAAGGTGCTACTTCTTTGACTCTTTCCATTCAACCCCTGCCACCCTGGAGGAATTTTTTTAATTTTCAAAACCTGAGTCCAGATATCTAGGCGCTTCTTCCAGCCGATCTTGGCTGGGTTAAATGCTACTTCTTGGGACGCTTTTCCACTCGACCATGGTAACCCTGGAGAAAATTTTTAAGAATTCAAAACTTAAAGCCAAACATCCAGGCGCTTCATCTAGCCAATTTTGTCCGTGAAAGGTGCTACTTCTGGAATCTTTTCCATTCAACCCCTGCCACCCTGGAGGAAATTTTTAAATTTTCAAAACCTGAGTCCAGATATCTAGGTGCTTCTTCCAGCCAATCTTGGCTGGATTAAGTGCTACTTCTGGACGCTTTACCGCTCGACCATGGTAACCCTGGAGAAAATGTTTAAGAATTCAAAACTTAATGCCAAACATCCAGGCGCTTCATCTAGCCAATCTTGGCCGTGAAAGGTGCTACTTCTTGGACTCTTTTCCATTCAACCCCTGCCACCCTGAAGAAATTTTTTTAATTTTCAAAACCTGAGTCCAGATATCTAGGCGCTTCATCCAGTCGATCTTGGCTGGGTTAAGTGCTACTTCTTGGACGCTTTTCCACTCGACCATGGTAACCCTGGAGAAAATTTTTAAGAATTCAAAACTTAATGCCAAACATCCAGGTGCTTCATCTAGCCAATCTTGGCCGTGAAAGGTGCTACTTCTTGGTTTCTTTCCATTTAACCCCTGCCACCCTGGAGGAATTTTTAATTTTCAAAACCTGAGTCCAGATATCTAGGCGCTTCATCCAGTCGATCTTGGCTGGGTTAAGTGCTACTTCTTGGACACTTTTCCACTCGACCATGGTAACCCTGGAGAAAATGTTTAAGAATTCAAAACTTAATGCCAAACATCCAGGCGCTTCATCTAGCCATTCTTGGCCGTTAAAGGTGCTACTTCTTGGACTCTTTCCATTCAACCCCTGCCACCCTGGAGGAATGTTTTTAATTTTCAAAACCTGAGTCCAGATATCTAGGCGCTTCTTCCAGCCGATCTTGGCTGGGTTAAATGCTACTTCTTGGACGCTTTTCCACTCGATCATGGTAACCCTGGAGAAAATGTTTAAGAATTCAAAACTTAATGCCAAACATCCAGGCGCTTCATCTAGCCAATATTGGCTGTGAAAGGTGCTACTTCTTGGACTCTTTTCCATTCAACCCCTGCCACCCTGGAGGAATTTTTTTAATTTTCAAAACCTGAGTCCAGATATCTAGGCGCTTCATCCAGTCGATCTTGACTGGGTTAAGTGCTACTACTTGGACGCTTTTCCACTCGACCATGGTAACCCTGGAGAAAATTTTTAAGAATTCAAAACTTAATGCCAAACATCCAGGTTTCATCTAACCAATCTTGGCCGTGAAAGGTGCTACTTCTTGGACTCTTTTCCATTCAACCCCTGCCACCCTGGAGGAAATTTTTTAATTTTCAAAACCTGAGTCCAGATATCTAGGCGCTTCATCCAGCCGATGTTGGCTGTGTTAAGTGCTACTTCTTGGACGCTTTTCTACTCGACCATGGTAACCCTGGAGAAAATTTTTAAGAATTCAAAACTTAATGCCAAACATCCAGGCACTTCATCTAACCAATCTTGGCCGTGAAAAGTGATACTTCTTGGACTCTTTTCCATTCAACCCCTGCCACCCTGAAGGAAATTTTTAAACTTTCAAAACCTGAGTCCAGATATCTAGGCGCTTCATCCAGTCGATCTTGGCTGGGTTAAGTGCTACTTCTTGGACGCTTTACCACTCGACCATGGTAACCCTGGAGAAAATTTTTAAGAATTCAAAACTTAATGCCAAACATCCAGGCTTCATCTAACCTATCTTGGCCGTGAAAGGTGCTACTTCTTTGACTCTTTTCCTTTCAACCCCTGCCACCCTGGAGGAAATTTTTTGATTTTCAAAACCTGAGTCCAGATATCTAGGCGCTTCATCCAGCCGATCTTGGATGGGTTAAGTGCTACTTCTTGGACGCTTTTCCACTCGACCATGGTAACCCTGGAGAAAATTTTTAAGAATTCAAAACTTAATGCCAAACATCCAGGCTTCATCTAATCAATCTTGGCCGTGAAAGTTGCTACTTCTTGGACTCTTTTCCATTCAACCCCTGCCACCCTGGAAGACATTTTTTAATCTTCAAAACCTTAGTCCAGATATCTAGGTGCTTCATCCAGCCGAACTTGGCTGGGTTAAGTGCTACTTCTTGGACGCTTTTCCACTCGACCATGGTAGGCCTAGAGAAAATTTTTAAAAATTCAAAACTTAATGCCAAACATCCAGGTGCTTCATCTAACCAATCTTGGCCGTAAAAAGCGATACTTCTTGAACTCTTTTCCATTCAACCCCTGCCACCCTGGAGGAAATTTTTTGATTTTCAAAACCTGAGTCCAGATATCTAGGCGCTTCATCCAGCCGATCTTGGATGGGTTAAGTGCTACTTCTTGGACGCTTTTCCACTCGACCATGGTAACCCTGGAGAAAATTTTTAAGAATTCAAAACTTAATGCCAAACATCCAGGCTTCATCTAATCAATCTTGGCCGTGAAAGTTGCTACTTCTTGGACTCTTTTCCATTCAACCCCTGCCACCCTGGAGGACATTTTTTAATCTTCAAAACCTTAGTCCAGATATCTAGGTGCTTCATCCAGCCGAACTTGGCTGGGTTAAGTGCTACTTCTTGGACACTTTTCCACTCGACCATGCTAACCCTGGAGAAAATTTTTAAGAATTCAAAACTTAATGCCAAACGTCCAGGCGCTTCATCCAGCCGATCTTGGCCGTGAAAGGTGCTACTTCTTGGTTTCTTTTACATGCAACCCCTGACACCCTGGAGGAATTTTTTTTAATTTTCAAAACTGAGACCAGATATCTAGGCGCTTCATCCAGTCGATCTTGGCTGTGTTAAGTGCTACTTCTTGGACGCTTTTCCACTCGACCATGGTAACCCTGGAGAAAATATTTAAGAATTCAAAACTTAATGCCAAACGTCCAGGCGCTTCATCCAGCCGATCTTGGCTGGGTTGAGTGCTACTTCTTGGACGCTTTCCACCACTCGACCAAGGTAACCCTGGAAAAAATTTTTAAGAATTCAAAACTTAATGCCAAACATCCAGGCTTCATCTAACCAATCTTGGCCGTGAAAGGTGCTATTTCTTGAACTCTTTCCCATTCAACCCCTGCCATCCTGGAGGAAATTTTAAAATTTCAAAGCAAAAGTCCAAACATCCAGGCGCTTCATCCAGCCGATCTTGGCTGGGTTAAGTGCTACTTCTTGGACGCTTTACCACTCAACCATGGTAACCCTTGAGAAAATTTTTAAGAATTCAAAACTTAATGCCAAACATCAAGGCGCTTCATCTAGCCAATCTTGGCCGTGAAAGGTGCTACTTCTTGACTCTTTACCATTCAACCCCTGCCACCCTGAAGAAATTTTTTTAATTTTGAAACCTGAGTCCAGATATCTAGGCGCTTCATCCAGTCGATCTTGGCTGGGTTAAGTGCTACTTCTTGACGCTTTTCCACTCGACCATAATAACCCTGGAGAAAATTTTTAAGAATTCAAAACTTAATGCCAAACATCCAGGTGCTTCATCTAGCCAATCTTGGCCGTGAAAGGTGCTACTTCTTGGTTTCTTTTCCATTTAACCCCTGCCACTCTGGAGGAATTTTTTAATTTTCAAAACCTGAGTCCAGATATCTAGGCGCTTCATCCAGTCGATCTTGGCTGGGTTAAGTGCTACTTCTTGACGCTTTTCCACTCAACCATGGTAACCCTGGAGAAAATGTTTAAGAATTCAAAACTTAATGCCAAACATCCAGGCGCTTCATCTAGCCATTCTTGGCGTTAAAGGTGCTACTTCTTGGACTCTTTCCATTCAACCCCTGCCACCCTGGAGGAATTTTTTAATTTTCAAAACCTGAGTCCAGATATCTAGGCGCTTCTTCCAGCCGATCTTGGCTGGGTTAAATGCTACTTCTTGGACGCTTTTCCACTCGATCATGGTAACCCTGGAGAAAATGTTTAAGAATTCAAAACTTAATGCCAAACATCCAGGCGCTTCATCTAGCCAATCTTGGCCGTGAAAGGTGCTACTTCTTGGACTCTTTCCATTCAACCCCTGCCACCCTGGAGGAATTTTTTTTAATTTTCAAAACCTGAGTCCAGATATCTAGGCGCTTCTTCCAGCTGATCTTGGCTGGGTTAAGTGCTACTTCTTGGACGCTTTTCCACTCTATCATGGTAACCCTAGAGAAAATATTTAAGAATTCAAAACTTAATGCCAAACATCCAGGCTTCATCTAGCCAATCTTGGCTGTGAAAGGTGCTACTTCTTGGACTCTTTTCCTTTCAACCCCTGCCACCCTAAAGGAAATTTTTAAACTTTCAAAACCTGAGTCCAGATATCTAGTCGCTTCATCCAGTCGATCTTGGCTGGGTTAAGTGCTACTTCTTGGACGCTTTACCACTCGACCATGGTAACCCTGGAGAAAATTTTTAAGAATTCAAAACTTAATGCCAAACATCCAGGCTTCATCTAACCAATCTTGGCCGTGAAAGGTGCTACTTCTTGGACTCTTTTCCTTTCAACCCCTGCCACCCTGGAGGAAATTTTTTGATTTTCAAAACCTGAGTCCAGATATCTAGGCGCTTCATCCAGCCGATCTTGGCTGGGTTAAGTGCTACTTCTTGGACGCTTTTCCACTCGACCATGGTAACCCTAGAGAAAATTTTTAAGAATTCAAAACTTAATGCCAAACGTCCAGGCGCTTCATCCAGCCGATCTTGGCTGGGTTGAGTGCTACTTCTTGGACGCTTTTCCACTCGACCAAGGTAACCCTGGAAAAAATTTTTAAGAATTCAAAACTTAATGCCAAACATCCAGGCTTCATCTAACCAATCTTGGCCGTGAAAGGTGCTACTTCTTGAACTCTTTCCCATTCAACCCCTGCCACCCTGAAGGAAATTTTTAAAATTTCAAAGCAAAAGTCCAAACATCCAGGCGCTTCATCCAGCCGATCTTGGCTGGGTTAAGTGCTACTTCTTGACGCTTTACCACTCAACCATGGTAACCCTGGAGAAAATTTTTAAGAATTCAAAACTTAATGCCAAACATCAAGGCGCTTCATCTAGCCAATCTTGGCCGTGAAAGGTGCTACTTCTTGGACTCTTTACCATTCAACCCCTGCCACCCCTGAAGAAATTTTTTAATTTTGAAACCTGAGTCCAGATATCTAGGCGCTTCATCCAGTCGATCTTGGCTGGGTTAAGTGCTACTTCTTGGACGCTTTTCCACTCGACCATAATAACCCTGGAGAAAATTTTTAAGAATTCAAAACTTAATGCCAAACATCCAGGTGCTTCATCTAGCCAATCTTGGCCGTGAAAGGTGCTACTTCTTGGTTTCTTTTCCATTTAACCCCTGCCACTCTGGAGGAATTTTTTTAATTTTCAAAACCTGAGTCCCGATATCTAGGCGCTTCATCCAGCCGATCTTGGCTGGGTTAAATGCTACTTCTTGACGCTTTTCCACTCGATCATGGTAACCCTGGAGAAAATGTTTAAGAATTCAAAACTTAATGCCAAACATCCAGGCGCTTCATCTAGCCAATCTTGGCCGTGAAAGGTGCTACTTCTTGGACTCTTTCCATTCAACCCCTGCCACCCTGGAGGAATTTTTTTTAATTTTCAAAACCTGAGTCCAGATATCTAGGCGCTTCTTCCAGCCGATCTTGGCTGGGTTAAGTGCTACTTCTTGGACACTTTTCCACTCTATCATGGTAACCCTAGAGAAAATATTTAAGAATTCAAAACTTAATGCCAAACATCCAGACTTCATCTAGCCAATATTGGCTGTGAAAGGTGCTACTTCTTGGACTCTTTTCCTTTCAACCCCTGCCACCCTAAAGGAAATTTTTAAACTTTCAAAACCTGAGTCCAGATATCTAGTCGATTCATCCAGTCGATCTTGGCTGGGTTAAGTGCTACTTCTTGGACGCTTTACCACTCGACCATGGTAACCCTGGAGAAAATTTTTAAGAATTCAAAACTTAATGCCAAACATCCAGGCACTTCATCTAACCAATCTTGGCCGTGAAAGGTGCTACTTCTTGGACTCTTTTCCTTTCAACCCCTGCCACCCTGGAGGAAATTTTTTGATTTTCAAAACCTGAGTCCAGATATGTAGGCGCTTCATCCAGTCGATCTTGGCTGGGTTAAGTGCTACTTCTTGGACGCTTTACCACTCAACCATGGTAAGCCTAGAGAAAATTTTTAAGAATTCAAAACTTAATGCCAAACATCCAGGCTTCATCTAATCAATCTTGGCCGTGAAAGTTGCTACTTCTTGGACTCTTTTCCATTCAACCCCTGCCACTCTGGAAGACATTTTTTAATCTTCAAAACCTGAGTCCAGATATCTAGGTGCTTCATCCAGCCGAACTTGGCTGGGTTAAGTGCTACTTCTTGGACGCTTTTCCACTCGACCATGGTAAGCCTAGAGAAAATTTTTAAAAATTCAAAACTTAATGCCAAACATCCAGGTGCTTCATCTAGCCAATCTTGGCCGTGAAAGGTGCTACTTCTTGGTTTCTTTTCCATTCAACCCCTGCAACCCTAGAGGAATTTTTTTTTAATTTTCAAAACCTGAGTCCAGATATCTAGGCGCTTCATCCAGCCGATCTTGGCTGGGTTAAGTGCTACTTCTTGGACGCTTTTCCACTCGACCATGGTAACCCTGGAGAAAATTTTTAAAAATTCAAAACTTAATGCCAAACATCCAGGTGCTTCATCTAGCCAATCTTAGCCGTGAAAGGTGCTACTTCTTGGTTTCTTTTCCATTCAACCCCTGCAACCCTAGAGGAATTTTTTTTTAATTTTCAAAACCTGAGTCCAAACATCCAGGCGCTTCATTCAGCCGATCTTGGCTGGGTTAAGTGCTACTTCTTGGACGCTTTTCCACTCGACCATGGTAACCCTGGAGAAAATTTTTAAGAATTCAAAACTTAATGCCAAACATCCAGGCTTCATCTAATCAATCTTGGCCGTGAAAAGTGCTACTTCTTGGACTCTTTTCCATTCAGCCCCTGCCACCCTGGAAGAAATTTTTTAATCTTTAATTTTGGCCGTGAAAGGTGCTACTTCTTGGTTTCTTTTCCATTCAACCCCTGCAACCCTAGAGGAACTTTTTTAATTTTCAATACCTGAGTCCAGATATCTAGGCGCTTCATCCAGCCGATCTTGGCTGGGTTAAGTGCTACTTCTTGGATGCTTTTCCACTCGACCATGGTAACCCTGGAGAAAATTTTTAAGAATTCAAAATTTAAAGCCAAACATCCAGGCACTTCATCTAGCCAATTTTGGCCGTGAAAGGTGCTACTTCTCGGACACTTTTCCATTCAACCGCTGCCACCCTGGAGGAAATTTTTAAATTTTCAAAGCAAAAGTCCAAACATCCAGGCGCTTCATCCAGCCGATCTTGGCTGGGTTAAGTGCTACTTCTTGGACGCTTTTCCACTCGACCATGGTAACCCTGGAGAAAATTTTTAAGAATTCAAAACTTAATGCCAAACATCCAGGCTTCAACTAGCCAATATTGGCTGTGAAAGGTGCTACTTCTTGGACTCTTTTCCATTCAACCCCTGCCACCCTGGAGGAATTTTTTTAATTTTCAAAACCTGAGTCCAGATATCTAGGTGCTTCATCCAGTCGATGTTGGCTGGGTTAAGTGCTACTTCTTGGACGCTTTTCCACTCGACCATGGTAACCCTGGAGAAAGTGTTTAAGAATTCAAGACTTAATGCCAAACATCCAGGCTACATCTAGCCAATCTTTTTCTGTGAAAGGTGCTACTTCTTGGAATCTTTTCCACTCAACCCCTGCCAACCTGGAGGAAATTTTTAAATTTTCAAAACCTGAGTCCAGATATCTAGGTGCTTCATCCAGCCGATCTTGGCTGGGTTAAGTGCTACTTCTTGGACACTTTTCCACTCGACCATGGTAACCCTGGAGAAAATTTTTAAGAATTCAAAACTTAAAGCCAAACATCCAGGCGCTTCATCTAGCCAATTTTGGCCATGAAAGGTGCTACTTCTCGGACTCTTTTCCATTCAACCCCTGCCACCCTGGAGGAAATTTTTAAATTTTCAAAACCTGAGTCCAGATATCTAGGCGCTTCTTCCAGCCAATCTTGGCTGGGTTAAGTGCTATTCTTGACGCTTGACGCTTTACCGCTCGACCATGGTAACCCTGGAGAAAATTTTTAAGAATTCAAAACTTAATGCCAAACATCCAAGCTTCATCTAACCAATATTGGCTAAGAAAGGTGCTACTTCTTGGACTCTTTTCCATTCAAACCCTGCCACCCTGGAGGAATTTTTTTAATTTTCAAAACCTGAGTCCAAATATCTAGGCGCTTCATCCAGTCGATCTTGGCTGGTTTAAGTGCTACTTCTTGGACGCTTTTCCACTTGACCATGGTAACCCTGGAGAAAATTTTTACGAATTCGAAATTTAAAGCCAAACATCCAGGCACTTCATCTAGCCAATTTTGGCCGTGAAAGGTGCTACTTCTCGGCCTCTTTTACATTCAACCGCTGCCACCCTGGAGGAAATTTTTAAATTTTCAAAGCAAAAGTCCAAACATCCAGGCGCTTCATCCAGCCGATCTTGGCTGGGTTAAGTGCTACTTCTTGGACGCTTTTCCACTCAACCATGGTAACCCTAGAGAAAATTTCTAAGAATTCAAAACTTAATGCCAAACATCCAGGCTTCATCTAATCAATCTTGGCCGTGAAAAGTGCTACTTCTTGGACTCTTTTCCATTCAACCCCTGCCACCCTGGAGGAAATTTTTAAATTTTCAAAGGAAAAGTCCAAACATCCAGGCGCTTCATCCAGCCGATCTTAGCTGGGTTAAGTGCTACTTCTTGGACGCTTTACCACTCAACCATGGTAACCCTAGAGAAAATTTTTAAGAATTCAAAACTTAATGCCAAACATCCAGGCTTCATCTAATCAATCTTGGCCGTGAAAGTTGCTACTTCTTGGACTCTTTTCCATTCAACCCCTGCCACCCTGGAGAAATTTTTAAATTTTCAAAGCAAAAAGTCCAAACGTCCAGGCGCTTCATCCAGCCGATCTTGGCTGAGATTTAAAGTGCTAACTGGGCGCTTTTTCCGCACTTCGACCATGGTAACCCTGGAAAATTTTTAAATTCAAAACTTAATGCAAACATCCAGGCTTCATCTAATCCAATCTTGGCGTGAAAGTTGCTACTTCTTGGACTCTTTCCATTCAACCTGCCACCCTGGAGAAATTTTTTAAATTTTCAAAGCAAAAATCCAAGCGTCCGAAGCGCTTCATCAGCGATCTTGGCTGGGTTAGAACTACTTCTTCAGACCTTTTCCACTCGACCATAGTAACCCTGGAAAATTTTTAAAATTCAAAACTTAATGCAAACATCCCAGCTTCATCTAGCCAATATTGGCTGCAGAAAGGTCTTTACTTCTTGGACTCTTTTCCATTCAACCCCTGCCACCCTGGAGAATTTTTTAATTTCCAAAACCTGAGTCCAGATATCTAGGCGCTTCTTCCAGCGATCTTGGCTGGAGTTAAGTGCCTACTTCTTGGAAGCTTTCACTCGATCCTTGAGTAACCCTGGAGAAAATTTTTATGAATTAAGAATTTAGAAGCCAAACATCCAGGCACTTCATCTAGCCAATTTTGGCGTGAGAAAATGCTACTTCTCGGCCTCTTTTACATTCAACCGCTGCCACCTGGAGAAATTTTTAAATTTTCAAAGCAAAGTCAAACATCAGTAACTTCATCCAGCGATCTTGGCTGGGTTAAGTGCTCACCTATTGAACCTTTTCCACTCCAACCATAGTAACCCTAGAGAAAATTTCTGAAATTCAAAACTTAATACCAAACATCCAGGCTTCATCCCTAATCTTGGCACGTGAAAGTGCTGCTTCTTGGACTCTTTTCCATTTCAACCCCTGCCACCCTGGAGGAAATTTTTAGAATTTTCAAAGGAAAAGTCAAACATCCAGGCGCTTCATCAGCCGATCTTAGCTGGAGTTAAGTGCTACTTCTTGGTAGCTTTACCACTCCAACCATGGTAACCTAGAGAAAATTTTTAGAATTCAAAACTTAATGCCAAACATCCAGGCTTCATCTAATCAATCTTGGCAGTGAAAGTTTGCTGCTTCTTGGACTCTTTTCCATTCAACCCCTGCCACCCTGGAGAAATTTTTAAATTTTCAAGGAAAAGTCCAACATCCAGTAGCTTCATCAGCCACGATCTTGGCTGGGTTAAGTGCTACTTCTTGGACAACTTTACCACTCAACCACTTAAGTAACCTAGAGAAAATTTTTAGAATTCAAAACTTAATACTGCAAACATCCAGGCTTCATCTAATCCAATCTTGTACGTGAAGTTGCTGCTTCTTGGACTCTTTTCCATTCAACCCCTACCCTGGAGAAATTTTAAATTTTCAAAGCAAAGTCCAAACGTCCAGTAGCTTCATCAGCCGATCTTGGCTGGGTTAAGTGCTACTTCACTGAACCCCTTTTACTCGACCATGGTAACCCTGGAGAAAATTTTTAGAATTAAACTTAATGCAAACATCCAGAAGCTACATCCTAGCCAATATTGGCTGTGAAGGTGCTACTTCTTGGACTCTTTTCCATTCTCAACCCCTGCCACCTGGAGAATTTTTTGACACACAAAACCTGAGTCCGGTATCTGGCGCTTCTTCAGCCCGATCTTGGCACCAAGTTAGAGTGCCACTTCTTGGAAGCTTTTCCACTTCGATCATGGTAACCCTGGAGGAGAAAATTTTACATGGTCGAAATTTAAAGCCAAACGCATCAGGCACTTCATCTAGCCAATTTTGGCGTGAAAGGTGCTACGCCATAAAGCCTCTTTACATTCAACGCTGCCACCCTGGAGAAATTTTTAGAATTTTCAAGCAAAATCCAAGCGTCCAAAGCGCTTCATCAGCGGTGGCTGGGTTAAGTGCTACTTCTTAGACGCTTTTCCGCTCGACCATGGTAACCCTGGAGAAAATTTTTAAGAATTCAAACTTAATGCCAAACATCCAGGCTTCATCTAGTAATCTTGGCATTGAAAGTTGCTACTTCTTGGACTCTTTTCCATTCAACCCTGCCACCCTGGAGAAATTTTTAAATTTTTTCAAGCAAAGTCAAGCGTCCAGCGCTTCATCCAGCGATCTTGGCTGGGTTAAGTGCTACTTCTTCAGACCAGCTTTTCCACTTTCGACCATGGTAACCCTGGAAAATTTTAAGAATTCAAAACTTTTAATGCCAAACATCCAAGCTTCATCTAGCCAATATTGGCTGTAGAAAGTCTTACTTCTTGGACTCTTTCCATTCAACCCTGCCACCCTGGAGAGATTTTTTAATTTTCAAAGCCTGAGTCCAGATATCTGGCGCTTCTTTGGCCGATCTTGGCTGGGTTAAGTGCTACTTCTTGGAAGCCTCCACTCGATCATGGTAACCCTGGAAAATTTTTTATGAATTGAAATTTAAAGCCAAACATCAGGCACTTCATCTGTAATTTGGCGTGAAAGTGCTACTTCTCGGCCTCTTTTACATTCAACCGCTGCCACCCTGGAGAAATTTTTAAATTTTCAAGCAAAAGTCCAAACATCAGCGCTACATCAGCGATCTTGGCTGGAGTTAAGTGCTAACCTGGGCGGCTTTTCCACTCAACCATGGTAACCCTAGAAAATTTCTAAGAATTCAAAACTTAATGCACCAAACATCCAGGCTTCATCTAATCCAATCTTGGCCGTGAAAGTGCTACTTCTTGTGACTCTTTTCCATTCCAACCCCTGCCACCCTGGAGAAATTTTTAAATTTTCAAAGGAAAGATCCAAACATCAAGCGCTTCATCCAGCCGATCTTAGCTGAGTTAAGTGCTACTTCTTCAGGCAACTACCACTCAACCATGGTAACCCTAGAAAATTTTTAAAAAATTCAAAACTTAATGCAAACATCCAGGCTTCATCTAATCAATCTTGGCGTGAAAGTTGCTGCTTCTTGAACTCTTTTCCATTCAACCCCTGCCACCCTGGAGAAATTTTTAAATTTTCAAAGCAAAGATCCAAGCGTCCGGGCGCTTCATCCAGCGATCTTAGCTGGGTTAAGTGCTACTTCTTCAGGCGCTTTTCCACTGCGACCATAGTAACCCTGGAAAATTTTTAAGAATTCAAAACTTAATGCCAAACATCCAGGCTTCCACATCTAATCAATCTTGGCGTGAAAGTTGCTACTTCTTGGACTCTTCCATTTCAACCTGCCACCCTGGAGAAATTTTTAAATTTTCAAGCAAAGTCAAGCGTCCAGGCGCTTCATCCAGCGATCTTGGCTGGGTTAAGTGCTACTTCTAATGGGCCTTTCCACTCGACCATGGTAACCCTGGAGAAAATTTTTAAAATTCAAACTTAATGCAAACATCCAAGCTTCATCTAGCACAATATTGGCTGTGAAAGGTCTACTTCTTGGACTCTTTTCCATTTCAACCCCTGCCACCCTGGAGAATTTTTAATTTTCAAAACCTGGTCAGATATCTGAGGCGCTTCTTCCAGCGATCTTGGCTGGAGTTAAATTGCTACTTCTTGAAGCTTTTCCACTTTCGATCGCGGTAACCCTGGAGAAAATTTTTTATGAATTCGAAATTTAAAGCCAAACATCCAGGCACTTCATCAGCCAATTTTGGCGTGAAAGGAATGCTACTTCTGCGGCCTCTTTTACATTCAACCTGCCACCCTGGCGGAATTTTTAATTTTCAAAACCTGAGTCAGATATCTAGTCCCTTCTTCAGTCGATATTGGCTGGGTTAAGTGCTATGCTTGGGCCAGCTTTACCCACTCGACCATGGTAACCCTGGAGAAAATTTTTAAGAATTCAAAACTTTTAATGCCAAACATCCAGAGCTTCATCTAACCAATCTTGGCCGTGAAAATTGCATACTTCTTGGACTCTTTTCCTTTCAGCCCCTGCCAACCTGGAGAAAATTTTTAAAATTTCAAGCATAAAGTCCAAACATCCAGGCGCTTCATCCAGCCGATCTTGGCTGGAGTTAAGTCTTTCGCCTATGGGCGACTTTACCCGTAACCATGTTAACCCTGGAGAAATTTTTAAAATTCAAGGCAATGCCGACATCCAGACTTCATAATCAATCTTGGCACGTAGAGAGTTGCTGCTTCTTGGACTTTTTTCCATTCAACCCCTGCCACCCTGGAAAGTGCAATCTTTAATTTTGGCCGTGAAAGGTGCTACTTCTTAGTTTCTTTTCATTCCAGCCCCTGCAACCCTAGAGGAATTTTTTAATTTTCAAAACCTGAGTCGGATATCTGAGGCGCTTCATCAGCGATCTTGGCTGGGTTAAAGTACTACTTCTTCTAGTTCTTTTCCACTCGACCATGGTAACCCTGGAAAATTTTTAAAATTCGAAATTTAAAGCCAAACATCCAGGCACTTCATCTAGCCAATTTTAGCTGTGAAAGGGTGCTACTTCGCCTCTTTTCCATTCAACCGCTGCCACCCTGGAGAAATTTTTAAATTTTTCCAAGCAAAGTCAAACATCCAGGCGCTTCATCAGCACGATCTTGGCGCAGATTAAAGTGCTAACTAGACCTTTCCACTCGACCATGATAACCTGGAGAAAATTTTAACAATTCAAAACTTAATGCCAAACATCAGGCTTCCATCTAGCCAATATTGGCATTGTGAAAGTGCTACTTCTTGGACTCTTTTCCATTCAACCCCTACCACCCTGGAGAATTTTTTAATTTTTCGGAAAACCTGAGTCAGATATCAGTAGCTTCATTTGAAATCGATCTTGGCGCAGGTTAAGTGCTATGTGGACACTTTTCCTCGACCATGGTAACCCTAGAAAATTTTTAGAATTCAAAACTTATTACCAAACATCCAGGTGCTTCATCTAGCCAATTTTGGCAGTGAAAGGTGCTACTTCTTGGACTCTTTTTCCATTCAACCTTTCCTGCCACCCTGGAGAAATTTTTAAATTTTCAAAGCAAAAGTCCAAACATCCAGAAGCTGCTTCCAGCCCGATCTTGGCTGGGTTAAGTGCTACTTCTTGGGCAGCTTTTCCACACTGACCATAGTAACCCTGGGAAAGTGTTTAAAATTCAAAACTTAATGCCAAACATCCAGGCACTTTGTCTAGCCAATCTTGGCCGTGAAGGTGCTACTTCTTGAACTCTTTTCCATTCAGCCCCTGCCCACACCCTGGAGAAATTTTAAATTTTTGAGGAAAAGTCAAACATCCAGGCGCTTCATCCAGCCAATCTTGGCTGGAGTTAGTGCTACTTCTTGGGCCAGCTTTCCCACTCGACCATATGAAGCTGAACCCTAGAGAAAAATTTTAACAATTCAAAACTTAATGCAAACATCCAGGCTTCATCTAGCCAATATTGGCTGTGAAAGGTCACTACTTCTGGACTCTTTTCCATTCAACCCCTGCCACCCTGGAGAATTTTTAATTTTCAAAACCTGAGTCAGATATCTAGTGCTTCATTTAGTCGATCTTGGCTGGGTTAAATTCTTCTTGGACACTTTTCCACTTTCGACCATGGTAACCCTAGAGAAAGAGTGCAAGATTCAAACTTAATGCCAAACATGGGTGCTTCATCTGGCCAATTTTGGCAGTGAAAGATCTTCTTCTTGGACTCTTTTCCATTCCAACCGCTGCCACCTGGAGAAATTTTAAATTTTTGCAAAGCAAAAAGTCCAAACATCAGGCGCTTCTTCCAGCCGATCTTGGCTGGGTTAAGTGCTACTTCTTGGGCGCTTTCCTTTCGACAGTAACCCTGGAGAAAGTGTTTAAGAATTCAAAACTTAATGCCAAACATCCAGGCACTTTGTCTAATAATCTTGGCGTGAAAGGTACTACTTCTTGGACTCTTTTCCATTCAACCCCTGCCACCTGGAGAAATTTTTAAATTTTTAAAGGAAAAGTCAAACATCCAGGTAGCTTCATCCAGCCAAACTTGGCTGGGTTAGTGCTACTTCTTGGGCCTTTTCCACTGCGACCATGGTAACCCTGGAGAAAATTTTTAAGAATTCAAACAATGCCAAACATCAGGTGCTTCATCTAGCCAATCTTGGCCGTGAAGTGCTACTTCTTGGTTTCTTTTCCATTCAACTTCCTACCACCTGGAGGAATTTTTTTAAATTTTTCAAAACCTGAGTCAGATATCTAGGCGCTTCATCCAGCCGATCTTGGCTGGAGTTAAGTGCCTTCTTGGATTCTTTTCCACTCGTGCTTGGTAACCACTGGAGAAAATTTTTAGGTGAAATTTAAAGCCAAACATCCAGGCACTTCATCTAGCCAATTTTAGCTGTGAAAGTGCTACTTCTCGCACTCTTTTTCCATTCAACGCTGCCACCCTGGAGAAATTTTGCCCAAATTTTTCAAAGCAAAGTCCAAACATCCAGCGCTTCATCCAGCGATCTTGGCTGGGTTAAGTGCTAAACTAATGAGCGACTTTTCCACTACGACCAGTAGCCCTGGAAAAATTTTAACAATTCAAACTTAATGCAAACATCAGGCTTCATCTAGCCAATATTGGCTGTGAAAGGTGCTCATGCTTGGACTCTTTTTCCCGTTTCAACCCCTGCCACCCTGGAGGAATTTTTTAATTTCCAAACCTGAGTCCAGATATCCCTAGGGCGCTTCATTTAGTCGATCTTAGCTGGGTTAAGTGCTACTTCTTGAGACACTTTCACTCGACCATGGTAACCCTAAGAAAATGTTTGGGGTTCAAGGCTTAATGCCAAACATCAGGCGCTTCATCTAGCCAATCTTGGCACGTGAAGGTGCTACTTCTTGGGCCTTTCCATTCAGCCCTGCCACCCTGGAGAATTTTTAATTTTCAAAACCTGAGTCTGATATCTGGTAGCTTTGTTTGGCCGATCTTGGCTGGGTTAAGTCTTACTTCTGTGACCAGCTTTTCCACTCGACCACCAAAGCAACCTGGAGAAAATTTTTAAGAATTCAAAACTTAATGCCAAACGTCAGGCTTCCTCTAACCAATCTTGGCCGTGAAAGGTGCTACTTCTTGGACTCTTTCCATTCAACCCTGCCACCCTGGAAGAAATTTTAATTTCAAGGCCTGAGTCCAGATATCTAGGCGCTTCATCAGCGATCTTGGCTGTATTGGTGCTACTTCTTGGGCGGCTTTCCGCCGACCATATGGTAACCCTGGAAAATTTTTAGAATTTAAAACTTAATGCCAAACATCCAGGCACTTCTTCTTAATCTTGGCCGTAGTGATACTTCTTGGACTCTTTTTCATTCAACCCTGCCACCCTGAAATTTTTAAACTTTCAAAACCTGAGTCTCCAGATATCTAGAAGCGCTTCACATTTAGTCGATCTTGGCTGGGTTAAGTCGACTGGCAGGCGCTTTACCACTCGACCATAGTAACCCTGGAGAAAATTTTTAAAAAATTCAAACTTAATGCAAACATCCAGGCTTACATCCTAACGCCAATCTTGGCCGTGAAAGGTGCAACTTCTTGGACTACTTTTCCTTTCAACCTGACACCTGAAGGAAATTTTTTGATTTTCAAAACCTGGTCCGATCTAAGTAGCTATCCAGCCGATCTTGGCTGGGTTAAGTGCTTCTTGAACACTTTCCACTGACCATGGTAACACTAGAAAATTTTAAGAATTCAAACTTAATACCCAAGCGTCCAGGCGCCCCATCCAGCCGATCTTGGCTGGGTTAAGTGCTACTTCTTGGGCGGCTTTTCCATAAACCATGGTAACCCTGGAGAAAATTTTAAATTCGAAACTTAAGCCAAACATCCAGGCACTTCATCTAGCCAATTTTGGCGTGAAGGTGCTACTTCTGCGGACTCTTTTCCATTCAGCTGCCACCCTGGAGAAATTTTTAAATTTTAAGCAAAAGTCAAACATCCAGGCGCTTCATCCAGCGATCTTGGCTGGGTTAGTGCTACTTCTTGGAGCGCTTTTCCACTTTCGACCATGGTAACCCTGGAAAATTTTGGGAATTCAAAACTTAATGCAATGTCCGAGGCTTCATCTAGCCAACATTGGCTGTGAAAAGTGCTACTTCTTGGACTCTTTTCATTCAACCCCTGCCACCCTGGAGAATTTTTTTAGTTTTTAATGCCAGTGAATCTCCAAACTGTGGTGTGATTCTTGGCCAGATTGATGCACTTCTTCTTAAACTAGCTTTGCTACATCTGACCATGCAGTAACCCCTAGAAAATTTTTAGAATTCAAAACTTAATGCCAAACATCCAGGTGCTTCATCTGGCCAATTTTGGCCGTGAAAGGTGCTACTTCTTGGACTCTTTTCCGTGCTTCTGCCACTGGAGAAATTTTTAAATTTTCAAAGCAAAAGTCAAACATCCAGGCGCTTCATCCAGCCGATCTTGGCTGGAGTTAAGTGCGCACTACTTCTTAGGCGGCACTCCGCTCGACCATGGTAACCCTGGAGAAAATTTTTAGATTAAAACTTAATGCCAAACATCGGGCTTCATCTAATCAATCTTCAGCGTGAAAGTTGCTACTTAGGACTCTTTTCCATTCAACCCCTGCCACCCTGGAAGTCATTTTTAATCTTCCAAACCTGAGTCCAGATATCTAGGTCAACTACATCAGCCGAACTTGCCTGGGTTAAGATGCACTTCTTGGGCGCTTTTCCACTCGACCATGGTAAGCCTAGAAAATTTTTAAAATTCAAAACTTAATGCAAACATCCGGGTGCTTCCCATCTATGTCAATTTTGGCCGTGAAAGGTGCTACTTCTTGGTTTCTTTTCCATTCAACTTCTGCAACCTGAAGAATTTTTTAATTTTCAAAACCTGAGTCCAGATATCTAGGCACTTCATCAGCCGATCTTGGCTGGAGTTAAGTGCTACTTCTTAGGCTTACACTCAGCCACCAAAGTAACCCTGGAAGAGAAAATTTTAAAAATTAAGAGCATGCCAAACATCCAGACTTCATCATCCCAATCTTGCTTGCGTGAAAGTTGCTACTTCTTGGACTCTTTTCCATTCAACCCCTGCCTCCCTGGAAGAAAATTTTTTAATCTTTAATTTTGGCCGTGAAAGGTGCTACTTCTTGGTTTCTTTCCATTTCCAACCTGCAACCTAGAAATTTTTCGTTACGGCAGACCAAACATCCGGCTACATGCGATCTTGGCGGGGTTAAGTGCTACTTCTGGATCTTTCCACTTTCATGCATGGTAACCTGGAGAAAATTTTTAAGAATTCAAAACCCAATGCCAACCATCCAGGCTACATCAGCCAATCTTTTCTGTGAAAGGTGCTACTTCACGAATCTTTTCCTCCAACCCTGCCACCTTGGAGGATTTTTAATTTTCAAACCTGAGTCAGATATCGCGCTTCTTCCAGCCAATCTTGGCTGGGTCAGTCACTACTTCTTGGGCAGCTTTTCCACTTCGACCATGGTAACCCTAGAAAATTTTTAAAATTCAAAACTTAATGCCAAACATCAGGCTTCATCTATCAATATTGGCTGTGAAGGTGCTGCTTCTTGAACTCTTTCCATTCAACCTGCCACCTGGAGAATTTTTTTATTTTCAAAACCTGAGTCCGCTATCTGGCGCTTCATCCAGTCGATCTTGGCTGGAGTTAGTATACTTCTTGGGCGGCTTTTCCACTGCGATCATGGTAACCTGGAAAGTGTTTAAGAATTCAAACTTAATGCCAAACATCAAATTACATCTAATAATCTGCTCTGTGAAAGGTGCTGCACTTCTTGGAATCTTTCCATTTTCAAACCCCTGCCACCCTGGGAGGAAATTTTTAAATTTTTCAAGCAAAAGTCCAAACGTCTGGGCGCTTCATCCAGCCGCTCTGGCTGGAGTTTAAGTCTTTCATATGGGCCTTTACCGCTCGACCATGGTAACCCTGGAGAAAATTTTTAGGAATTCAAAACTTAATGCCAACCATCAGGCTACATCTAGCCAATCTTTTTCTGTGAAAGGTGCTACTTCTTGGAGATCTTTTCATTCAAGCCCCTGCCACCCTGGAGAATTTTTAATTTCAAAGCCTGAGTCAGATATCTGTTCGCTTCATCCAGTCGATCTTGGCTGGGTTAGTGCTACTTCTTGGGCGACTTTTCCATAGACCATGGTAACCCTGGAAAATGTTTAGAATTCAAAACTTAATGCCAAACATCAGGCGCTTCATCTAGCCAATCTTGGCAGTGAAAGGTCTGCACTTCTTGGGATCTTTCATTCAAACCCTGCCACCCTGGAGGAATTTTTTAATTTTCAAAACCTGATCCAGAATATCTATTCGCTACATCTAGCCAATCTTGCGTGAAAGGTGCTACTTCATGGACTCTTTTCCATTCAACCCCTGCCACCCTGGAGAATTTTTAATTTTGAAAGCAAAAATCCAAACGTCCAGGCGCTTCATCCAGCGATCTTGTGGGGTTAAAGTGCTACTTCTTGAATCTTTTCCACTTTCGACCATAGTAACCCTGGAAAATTTTTAAAATTCAAAACTTAGCCAAAACATCCAGTAACTATCTGGCAATCTTGGCAGTGAAAGTGCTACTTCTTGGGCTCTTTACCATTTCAACTTTACCGTGAAGAAATTTTTTTAATTTTCGAAACCTGAATTACAGATATCACAAATCGCTTCATCGATCGATCTTGGCTGGGGTTAGAATGCTACTTCTTGGGCGCTTTTCCACTCATTATAGTAACCCTGGAGAAAATTTTTAAGAATTCAAACTTAATGCCAAACATCCAGGTGCTTATCTGGCCCAATCTTGGCAGTGAAGGTGCTACTTCTTGGTTTCTTTTCCATTTCAGCCCCTGCCCTGGAGAATTTTTTATTTTTCAAAACCTGAGTCCAGATATCTAGGCGCTTCATCCAGTCGATCTTGGCTGGGTTAAGTGCTACTTGTGGGCCAGCTTTCCCTGCAGACCATGGTAACCCTGGAGAAAATGTTTAAGGAATTCAAAGCAATGCCAAACATCAGGCGCTTCATCTGCCAATCTTGGCGTGAAAGGTGCTACTTCTTGGACTCTTTCCATTCAACCCCTGCCACCCTGGAGAATTTTTTTAATTTCCAAAACCTGGGTGTTCCAGATATCTAGCGCTTCTTCCAGCCGATCTTGGCTGGGTTAAGTGCCACTTCTTGAGCGCTTTCCGCGACCATATGGTAACCTGGAAAATTTTTAAAATTCAAAACAATACAAACATCAGGCTTCATCTAACCAATCTTGGCGTGAAAGGTGCTACTTCTTGGACTCTTTTCCATTCAGCCCCTGCCACCCTGGAGAAATTTTTAATTTTCAAAACCTGAGTCCAGATATCTAGGCGCTTCATCCAGCCCGATCTTGGCTGAGTTGATTTTCATAACTAGACGACTTTCCTTTCGACGCAGAAGTAACCCTGGAGAAAATTTTTAAAATTGAACTTAAAGCCAAACATCCAGGCACTTCATCTGAGCCAATTTTGGCGTAGAAAGTTCTTCTCGGACTCTTTTCCATTCAACCGCTGTATCACCCTGGAGAAATTTTAGAATTTTCAAAGCAAAAGTCCAAACATCCAGGCGCTGTCAGCGATCTTGGCTGGAGTTAGTGCTACTTCTTCGGGCAGCACCCGCTCAAACCATGGTAACCCTGGAGAAAATTTTAAAATTCAAGACTTAATGCCAAAATCGTCCAGGCTTCATCTAGCCAACATTGGCTGTGAAGGTGCTACTTCTTGGACTCTTTTCCATTCAACCCTGCCACCTGAGGGGAATTTTTTTAATTTTCAAAACCTGGGTGCAGATATCTAGGCGTATCCAGTCGATCTTGGCTGGGTTAAGTGCTCACTTCTTCGGGCGGCTTTTCCACTGCGACCATGGTAACCCTGAAAATTTTAAGAATTCAAACTTAATGCAAACATCCAGGTGCCATCTCTAGCCAATTTTGGCACGTGAAAGTGCTACTTCTTGGACTCTTTTCCATTCAACGCTGCCACCTGGAAATTTTTGAGATTTTCAAAGCAAAGATCCAAACATCCAGAGCTTCATCCAGCGATCTTAAAACAGGTTAAGTGCCTACTTCTTGAGCAGCTTTTCCACTCAGCCATGGTAACCCTGGAAAATTTTTAAGAATTCAAAGCAATGCCAACATCAGGCTTCATCTAATCAATCTTGGCATTGGTTACTGCATCTTGGGCTCTTTTTCAGTTCAACCCCTGCCACCCTGATCATTTTTTAATCTCTTCAAAACCTGAGTCAGATATCTAGGTGCTTCATCCAGCAGACTTGCCTGGGTTAAGTGCTGCGCTAATAGCAGGCGCTTTCCCTCGACCATGGTAGCTAGAAAATTTTTAAAATTCAAAACTTAGTACCAAACATCCAGGTGCTTCATCAGCCAATTTTGGCCGTGAAAGTGCCTACTTCTTGGTTTCTTTTCCATTCAACCCTGCAACCTAGAAATTTTTAATTTTCAAAACCTGAGTCAGATATCTGTTGCTTCATCAGCGATCTTGTGGATTAAGTCACTACTTAATAGACGCTACCTCAACCATAGTAACCCTGGAAAATTTTTAAGAATTCAAAACCTAATGCCAAACATCCAGACTTCCTCTAATCAATCTTGCGTGAAAGTTGCTACTTCTTGGACTCTTTTCCCATTCAACCTGCCTCCCTGGAAAGAAATTTTTTAATCACAATTTTTGGCCGTGAAAGGTGCTACTTCTTAGTTTCTTTCATTCAACCCCTGCAACCTGAAATTTTTAAATTTTGAAAGCAAAGACCAAACATCAGGCGCCATCCAGCGATCTTGGCGGGGTTAAGTGCTGCTTGTGGATGCTTTTCCACTCGACCATGGTAACCCTGGAAAATTTTTAAGAATTCAAGGCTTAATGCCAACCCATCAGGCTACATCTAGCCAATCTTTTTCTGTAGAAGGTGCTACTTCTAGGAATCTTTTCCACTCAACCCCTGCCACCTTGGAGGATTTTTTTAATTTTCAAAGCCTGAGTCCAGATATCTTCTTCCAGCCAATCTTGTTTAGGTTAAGTCACTACTTCTTGGGCGGCACCCTCGACCATGGTAACCCTAGAAAATTTTTAGAATTCAAAACTTAATGCCAAACATGGAAGCTATCTATCCAATATTGGCTAAAACAGAAAGGTGCTACTTCTTGGACTCTTTCCATTCAACCCCTGCCACCCTGGAGAATTTTTTTAATTTTCAAAGCCTGAGTCCACATATCTAGGCGCTTCATCCAGTCGATCTTGGCTGGGTTAAAGTACTAAACTAACGGATAGCTTTCCACTCGACCATGGTAACCTGGAGAAAGTGTTTAAGAATTAAAACAATACCAAACATCCAGGCTATCTGTTGTCTTTCTCTGTGAAAGGTACTACTTCTTGGAATCTTTCAACTCCAACCCCTGCCACCCTGGAGAACTTTTTAATTTTCAAAACCGAGTCCAGATATCTAGGTGCTTCACATCCAGCCTATCTTAGCTGGGTTAAATTTTCCCACTTCTTACGCGCTTTTCCACTCGACCATGGTAAGCCTGAAAATTTTTAAGAATTCAAAAACTTAATGCCAAACATCGGAAGCTACATCTAACCCAATCTTGGCGTGAAAGTTGCTGCACTGGTTTCTTTTCCATTCAACCCCCTGCAACCCTGGAGATTTTTTTAATTTTCAAAACCTGAGTCCAGATATCTGAAGCGCTTCATCCAGCGATCTTGGCGCTGGGTTAAGTGCTGCTAGTTCTTGGGTAACTTTTCCACTGACCATGGTAACCCTGGAGAATGTTTTTAAGATTTCAAAACTTAAAACTGACATCCAGCGCTTCATCTAGCCAATTTTGGCGTGAAGTGCTACTTGAACTCTTTTCCATTCAGCCGCTGCCCACCCTGGAGAAATTTTAAATTTTCTAAGCAAAAGTCCAAGCGTCAGGCGCTTCATCCAGCGCTGTGGCTGGAGTTAGTGCTACTTCTTGGGCAACTACCGCTCGACCATAGTAATCCTGGAGGAAAATTTTTGGAATTAAACTTAATGCCAACCATCCAGGCTACATCTAGCCAATCTTTCTGTGAAGATTGCTACTTCTTGGAATCTTTTCCATTCAAACCCCTGCCACCCTGGAGGGATTTTCAATTTTTCAAAGCCTGAGTCCAGATATCTAGTCGCTTCATCAGTCGATCTTGGCTGGGTTAAGTGCTACTTCTTGGGCGGCTTTTCCACTCGACCATGAAGTAACCCTGGAGAAAATGTTTAAGAATTCAAAACTTAATACCAAACATCCAGGCGCTTCATCTAGCCAATCTTGGCCGTCTAAAGGTGCTACTTCTTGGACTCTTTTCTATTCAACCCCTGCCACCCTGGAGAAATTTTTAAATTTTGAAAGCAAAATCAAACGTCCAGGCGCTACATCCAACCGATCTTGGCGGGGTTAAGTGCTACTTCTTGGATCTTTTCACTCGACCATAGTAACCTGGAGAAAATTTTTAAAATTCAAGCAATGCCAAACATCCAGGCGCTTCATCTAGCCAATCTTCAGCGTGAAAGGTGCTACTTCTTGGATAACTACCATTCAACCCCTGCCACCGTGAAGAAATTTTTTTAATTTTCCAAAGAGCCACAGTGCCAGATATCTAATTAAAGCTTCATCCAGTCGATCTTGGCTGGGTTAGAGTGCTACTTCTTGGGCC
Organism: Puntigrus tetrazona; assembly: GCF_018831695.1. Classification (NCBI taxonomy): domain Eukaryota; kingdom Metazoa; phylum Chordata; class Actinopteri; order Cypriniformes; family Cyprinidae; genus Puntigrus; species Puntigrus tetrazona. The sequence goes on along the minus strand of NW_025048764.1, from coordinate 128,639 downwards.
TTTTCCCTTTCGACCATGGTAACCCTGGAGAGAAAATTTTTAAGAATTCAAACTTAATGCAAACATCAGGTGCTATCTAGCCAATCTTGACCGTGAAGGTGCTACTTCTTGGTTTCTTTTCCATTCAACCCCTGCCACCCTGGAGGGAATTTTTTTTTATTTTTCAAAACCTGGTCCAGATGTCTGAAAGCTTCATCGATCGATCTTGGCTGGGTTAAGTGCTCTTCTTCAGGCGGCTTTTCCACTCGACATGCATGGTAACCCTGGAAAATGTTTAGAATTCAAAACTTAATGCCAAACATCCAGGCGCTTCATCTAGCCAATCTTGGCACGTGAGGTGCTACTTCTTGGACTCTTTCCATTTCCAGCCCCTGCCACCCTGGGAGAATTTTTTAATTTTCAAAACCTAGTCCAGATGTCTAGGCGCTTCTTCCAGCCGATCTTAGCTGAGTTAAGTGCTGCTACTTCTTTGGGCAACTTTTACAGCGATCAAGGTAACCCTGGAGAATTGTTTAAATTCAAAACTTAATACCAGAAACATCCAGGCGCTTCATCTAATCTTGGCGTGAAAGAGTGCTACTGCTTGGACTCTTTTCCATTCAACCCCTGCCACCCTGGAGAAATTTTAAATTTTCAAAGCAAAAGTCCAAACATCCAGGCGCTTCATCCAGCTAAACTTGGCTGGGTTGGTTCTACTTCCTGGATGCTTTTCACTAAATCCATAGTAACCCTGGAGAAAATTTTTAAGAATTCAAAACTTAATACCAACGTCCAGGCGCTTCATCCAGCACCGATCTTGGCTAGGTTAAGTGCTACTTCTTGGCGCTTTCCACTCGACCATGGTAAGCCTAAAGAAAATTTTTAAGAATTCAAAACTTAATGCCAAACCTGTAGGCTTCATCTAACCAATCTTGGCCGTGAGTGCTACTTGAACTCTTTTCAATTCCAACCCCTGCCAAACTGGAGAAATTTTTAAATTTTTCAAGCAAAAATCCAAGCGTCAGCGCTTCATCCAGCCGATCGCTGGATTAAATGCTACTTCTTGGGCCAGCTTTTCCACTTGATCATAGTAACCTAGAAAATTTTTTTAAAATTCAAACTTAATGCCAAACATCCAGGCTTCATCTAGCCAATGTTGGCTGTGAAGCGTCTTCTACTTCTTGGACTCTTTTCCATTGTTCAACCCCTGCCACCCTGGAGGAATTTTTAATTTTCAGACTGAGTCAGATATCCCAAGGCGCCATCCAGCTTGATCTTGGCTGGGTTAAGTGCTACTTCTTGGATCTTTTCCACTAGACCATGGTAAGCCTAGAGAAAATTTTTAAAAATTCAAAACTTAAAGCCAAACATTCAGGCGCTTCATCTAGCCAATCTTGGCCGTGAGATGTGCTGCGCTTCTTGGACTCTTTTCCATTCAACCCTGCCACCCTGGAGGATTTTTCAATTTTCAAGACTGAGTCCAGATATCTAGGCGCTTCATCCAACCCGATCTTAGCTGGGTTAAGTGCTATCTTGGATGCTTTTCCACTCGACCATGGTAAGCCTAGAAAATTTTAAAATTCAAAACTTAATACCAAACATCCAGGTGCTTCATCTAGCCAATTTTGGCAAGTGAGTGCTACTTGGTTTCTTTTCCATTCAACCCATGCAACCCTAGAGGAATTTTTTTAATTTTCAAAACCTGAGTCAGATATCTGATGCTTCATCCAGCGATCTTATGGCTGAGTTAAGTACTAACTTCTTAATCTTTCCACTGCGACCATAGTAACCCTGGAGAAAATTTTTAAGAATTCAAAACTTAATGCCAAACATCCAGGCTTCATCTAATCCAATCTTGGCGTGAAAGTGCTACTTCTTGGACTCTTTTCCATTCAACCTGCCACCCTGGAGAATTTTTTTAATTTTCAAAACCTGAGTCCAGATATCTAGGCGCTTCAGCCAGTCGATCTTGGCTGGGTTAGTGCTACCTCTTGGAAGCTTTTCCCTTTCGACCATGGTAACCCTGGAGAAAATGTTTAGAATTAAAACTTAATGCCAAAACAAACCAGGCGCTTCAGCCTAGCCAATCTTGGCAAGTAGAAGGTGCTACTTCTTGGACTCTTTCCATTCCAACCCCTGCCACCCTGGAGAGATTTTGATTTTGAAAGCAGACCAAACATCCAGGCACTTCATCAGCGATCTTGGCGGGGTTAAGTGCTAATTCATGGATGCTTTTGCACTCGACCATGGTAACCCTGGAAAATTTTAGAATTCAAACATGCCAACCATCCGGGCTACATCTAGCCAATCTTTTCTGTAAAGTGCTACTTCTTGGGAATCTTTTCCACTCAGCCCCTGCCACCCTGGAGGATTTTTTAATTTTTAAAACCTGAGTCCAGATATCGACGCTTCATCCAGCCGATCTTGGCTGGAGTTAAGTGCACTACTTCTTGGGCGGCTTTCCACTGCGACCAGTAACCCTGGAGAAAATTTTTAAGAATTCAAAACTTGAAGCCAAACATTCAGGCACTTCATCTAGCCAATTTGGCCGTGAAAGGTGCTACTTCTTGGACTCTTTTCCATTCAACGCTGCCAGCCTGGAGAAATTTTTAAATTTTCAAAACAAGACCAAACATCAGGCTTTTCATCCGGCCGATCTTGGCTGGCTTAAGTACTACTTCTTGGGCGCTTTTCCACTCGACCATAGTAACCTGAGAAAATTTTTAAGAATTCGAGCAATGCCAAGCGTCCAGAGTAGCTTCATCAGCGATCTTGGCTGAGTTAAGTGCTACTTCTTGAATGCTTTCCACTCAAACCATGGTAACCCTGGAAAATTTTTTAAGAACTCGAAATTTAAAGCCAAACATCCAGGCACTTCATCAGCCAATTTGGCATGAAAGTGCTACTTCATCGGACTCTTTTCCATTCAACGCTGCCACCCTGGAGAAATTTTTAATTTTCAAAGCAAAGTCAGCGTCCAGGCGCTTGTCCAGCCCGATCTTGGCTGGGTTAAGTGCTACTATGAACCTTTACCACTCGACCATAGTAACCCTGGAGAAAATTTTTAGAATTCAAAACTTAATGCAAACATCCAGCTTCATCTGCCAATGTTGGCTCTGAAAGATGCTACTTGGACTCTTTTCCATTCCAACCCCTGCCACCTGGAGGGAATTTTTTAATTTTCAAAACCTGAGTCAGATATCTAGGCACTTTATCCATGATCTTGGCTGGGTTAAGTGCTACCTCTTGGGCCTTTTCCACTCGACCATGGTAACCCTGGAGAAAATTTTAGAATTCAAAACTTAATGCAAGCCATCCAGGCTACATCTAGCCAAACTTTCAGTGAAAGGTGCTACTTCTTGGACTCTTTTCCATTCAACCCCTGCCACCCTGGAGAAATTTTTTAAATTTTAATAAAAGACCAAACATCCAGGCTTCATCCAGCCGGTCTTGGCGGGAGTTAAGTGCTACTTCTTAGATGCTTTCCATAAGCCATAGTAACCCTGGAGAAAATTTTTAAGAATTCAAAGCAATGCCAACCATCCAGGCTACATCAGCCAATCTTTTTCTGTGAAGAGTGCTACTTCGGAATCTTTTCCCTCAACCTGCCACCTTGGAGGATTTTTAATTTTCAAAACCTGAGTCCAGATATCTGGCGCTTCATCCAGCCGATCTTGGCTGGAGTTAAGTGCTACTTGTGGGCGCTTTTCACTCCAACCATGGTAGCCCTGGAGAAAGTGCAGATTTCAAAACTTAGAAGCCAAACATCCAGGCACTTCATCCTAGCCAATTTTGGCCGTGAAAGTGCTACTTCTCGGACTCTTTTCCATTCAACCCCTGCCACCCTGGAAAATTTTTAATTTTCCAAAACCTGAGTCCAGATATCTGGTAACTAACTACCAGCCAATCTTGGCTGGGTTAAGTGCTACTTCTTGGGCCAGCTTTTCCACTAAACCATGGTAACCCTAGAGAAAGAAGTACAGAATTCAAAACTTATGCAAACATCAGGCACTTCTTCTAACCAATCTTGGCCGTGAAAAGTGATATACTTCTTGGACTCTTTTCATTCAACCCCTGCCACCCTGAAGGAAATTTTTAAACTTTCAAAACCTGAGTCCAGATATCTAGGCGCTTCATTTAGTCGATCTTGGCTGGGTTAAGTGCGACTTCTTGACGCTTTACCACTCGACCATGGTAACCCTGGAGAGAAAATTTTTAAGAATTCAAAACTTAATGCCAAACATCCAGGCTTCATCTAACCAATCTTGGCCGTGAAAGGTGCAACTTCTTGGACTCTTTTCCTTTCAACCCCTGACACCCTGAAGGAAATTTTTTGATTTTCAAAACCTGAGTCCAGATATCTAGGCGCTTCATCCAGCCGATCTTGGCTGGGTTAAGTGCTACTTCTTGACACTTTTCCACTCGACCATGGTAACACTAGAGAAAATTTTTAAGAATTCAAAACTTAATGCCAAACGTCCAGGCGCTTCATCCAGCCGATCTTGGCTGGGTTAAGTGCTACTTCTTGGACGCTTTTACACTCGACCATGGTGACCCTGGCGAAAATTTTTAAGAATTCGAAACTTAGAGCCAAACATCCAGACACTTCATCTAGCCAATTTTGGCCGTGAAAGGTGCTACTTCTCGGACTCTTTTCCATTCAACCGCTGCCACCCTGGAGAAATTTTTAAATTTTCAAAGCAAAAGTCCAAACATCCAGGCGCTTCATCCAGCCGATCTTGGCTGGGTTAAGTGCTACTTCTTGACGCTTTTCCACTCGACCATGGTAACCCTGGAGAAAATTTTTAAGAATTCAAAACTTAATGCCAATCATCCAGGCTTCATCTAGCCAACATTGGCTGTGAATGGTGCTACTTCTTGGACTTTTTCCATTCAACCCCTGCCACCCTGGAGGAATTTTTTTAATTTTCAAAACCTGAGTGCAGATATCTAGGCGCTTCATCCAGTCGATCTTGGCTGGGTTAAGTGCTACTTCTTGGACGCTTTTCCACTCGACCATGGTAACCCTAGAGAAAATTTTTAAGAATTCAAAACTTAATGCCAAACATCCAGGTGCTTCATCTAGCCAATTTTGGCCGTGAAAGGTGCTACTTCTTGGACTCTTTTCCATTCAACCGCTGCCACCCTGGAGGAAATTTTTAAATTTTCAAAGCAAAAGTCCAAACATCCAGGCGCTTCATCCAGCCGATCTTGGCTGGGTTAAGTGCTACTTCTTGGACGCTTTACCACTCAACCATGGTAACCCTGGAGAAAATTTTTAAGAATTCAAAACTTAATGCCAAACATCCAGACTTCATCTAATCAATCTTGGCCGTGAAAGTTGCTACTTCTTGGACTCTTTTCCATTCAACCCCTGCCTCCCTGGAAGAAATTTTTTAATCTTTAATTTTGGCCGTGAAAGGTGCTACTTCTTGGTTTCTTTTCCATTCAACCCCTGCAACCCTAGAGGAAATTTTTAAATTTTGAAAGCAAAAGACCAAACATCCAGGCGCTTCATCCAGCCGATCTTGGCGGGGTTAAGTGCTACTTCTTGGATGCTTTTCCACTCGACCATGGTAACCCTGGAGAAAATTTTTAAGAATTCAAAACTTAATGCCAACCATCCAGGCTACATCTAGCCAATCTTTTTCTGTGAAAGGTGCTACTTCTCGGAATCTTTTCCACTCAACCCCTGCCACCTTGGAGGATTTTTTTTAATTTTCAAAACCTGAGTCCAGATATCTAGGCGCTTCTTCCAGCCAATCTTGGCTGGGTTAAGTGCTACTTCTTGGACGCTTTTCCACTCGACCATGGTAACCCTAGAGAAAATTTTTAAGAATTCAAAACTTAATGCCAAACATCCAGGCTTCATCTATGCAATATTGGCTGTGAAAGGTGCTACTTCTTGGACTCTTTTCCATTCAACCCCTGCCACCCTGGAGGAATTTTTTTTAATTTTCAAAACCTGAGTCCACATATCTAGGCGCTTCATCCAGTCGATCTTGGCTGGGTTAAGTGCTACTTCTTGGACGCTTTTCCACTCGACCATGGTAACCCTGGAGAAAGTGTTTAAGAATTCAAAACTTAACGCCAAACATCCAGGCTACATCTAGCCAATCTTTCTCTGTGAAAGGTGCTACTTCTTGGAATCTTTTCAACTCAACCCCTGCCACCCTGGAGGAACTTTTTAATTTTCAAAACCCGAGTCCAGATATCTAGGTGCTTCATCCAGCCTATCTTGGCTGGGTTAAGTGCCACTTCTTGCACGCTTTTCCACTCGACCATGGTAACCCTAGAGAAAATTTTTAAGAATTCAAAACTTAATGCCAAACATCCAGGCTTCATCTAACCAATCTTGGCCGTGAAAGTTGCTACTTTTTGGTTTCTTTTCCATTCAACCCCTGCAACCCTGGAGGATTTTTTTTAATTTTCAAAACCTGAGTCCAGATATCTAGGCGCTTCATCCAGCCGATCTTGGCTGGGTTAAGTGCTAGTTCTTGGACGCTTTTCCACTCGACCATGGTAACCCTGGAGAATGTTTTTAAGAATTCAAAACTTAAAGCCAAACATCCAAGCGCTTCATCTAGCCAATTTTGGCCGTGAAAGGTGCTACTTCTTGACTCTTTTCCATTCAACCGCTGCCACCCTGGAGAAATTTTTAAATTTTCAAAGCAAAAGTCCAAACGTCCAGGCGCTTCATCCAGCCGCTCTTGGCTGGGTTAAGTGCTACTTCTTGGACGCTTTACCGCTCGACCATGGTAACCCTGGAGAAAATTTTTAGGAATTAAAAACTTAATGCCAACCATCCAGGCTACATCTAGCCAATATTTTTCTGTGAAAGGTGCTACTTCTTGAATCTTTTCCATTCAAACCCTGCCACCCTGGAGGAATTTTTTTAATTTTCAAAACCTGAGTCCAGATATCTAGTCGCTTCATCCAGTCGATCTTGGCTGGGTTAAGTGCTACTTCTTGACGCTTTTCCACTCGACCATGGTAACCCTGGAGAAAATGTTTAAGAATTCAAAACTTAATGCCAAACATCCAGGCGCTTCATCTAGCCAATCTTGGCCGTGAAAGGTGCTACTTCTTGGACTCTTTTCCATTCAACCCCTGCCACCCTGGAGGAAATTTTTAAATTTTGAAAGCAAAATCCAAACGTCCAGGCGCTTCATCCAGCCGATCTTGGCGGGGTTAAGTGCTACTTCTTGGATGCTTTTCCACTCGACCATGGTAACCCTGGAGAAAATTTTAAGAATTCAAAACTTAATGCCAAACATCCAGGCGCTTCATCTAGCCAATCTTGGCCGTGAAAGGTGCTACTTCTTGGACTCTTTACCATTCAACCCCTGCCACCGTGAAGAAATTTTTTTTAATTTTCAAAACCTGAGTGCAGATATCTAGTCGCTTCATCCAGTCGATCTTGGCTGGGTTAAGTGCTACTTCTTGACGCTTTTCCACTCGACCATGGTAACCCTGGAAAATTTTTTAAGAATTCAAAACTTAATGCCAAACATCCAGGTGCTTCATCTAGCCAATCTTGGCCGTGAAAGGTGCTACTTCTTGGTTTCTTTTCCATTCAACCCCTGCCACCCTGGAGGAATTTTTTTTATTTTTCAAAACCTGAGTCCAGATATCTAGGCGCTTCATCCAGTCGATCTTGGCTGGGTTAAGTGCTACTTCTTGGACGCTTTTCCACTCGACCATGGTAACCCTGGAGAAAATGTTTAAGAATTCAAAACTTAATGCCAAACATCCAGGCGCTTCATCTAGCCAATCTTGGCCGTGAAAGGTGCTACTTCTCGACACTTTTCCATTCAACCCCTGCCACCCTGGAGGAATTTTTTAATTTTCAAAACCTGAGTCCAGATATCTAGGCGCTTCTTCCAGCCGATCTTGGCTGGGTTAAGTGCTACTTCTTGGACGCTTTTACACGCGATCAAGGTAACCCTGGAGAAATTGTTTAAGAATTCAAAACTTAATGCCAAACATCCAGGCGCTTCATCTAGCCAATCTTGGCCGTGAAAGGTGCTACTGCTTGGACTCTTTTCCATTCAACCCTGCCACCCTGGAGGAAATTTTTAAATTTTCAAAGCAAAAGTCCAAACATCCAGGCGCTTCATCCAGCTAAACTTGGCTGGGTTAAGTTTTACTTCCTGGATGCTTTTCCACTCGTCCATGGTAACCCTGGAGAAAATTTTTAAGATTCAAAACTTAATGCAAAACGTCCAGGCGCTTCATCCAGCCGATCTTGGCTAGGTTAAGTGCTACTTCTTGGCGCTTTTCCACTCGACCATGGTAAGCCTAAAGAAAATTTTTAAGAATTCAAAACTTAATGCCAAACATGTAGGCTTCATCTAACCAATCTTGGCCGTGAAAGGTGCTACTTCTTGAACTCTTTTCAATTCAACCCCTGCCAAACTGGAGGAAATTTTTAAATTTTCAAAGCAAAAAGTCCAAACGTCCAGGCGCTTCATCCAGCCGATCTTGGCTGGGTTAAATGCTACTTCTTGGACGCTTTTCCACTTGATCATGGTAACCCTAGAGAAAATTTTTAATAATTCAAAACTTAATGCCAAACATCCAGGCTTCATCTAGCCAATGTTGGCTGTGAAACGTGCTACTTCTTGGACTCTTTTCCATTCAACCCCTGCCACCCTGGAGGAAATTTTTTAATTTTCAAAACCTGAGTCTAGATATCTAGGCGCTTCATCCAATTGATCTTGGCTGGGTTAAGTGCTACTTCTTGGACGCTTTTCCACTCGACCATGGTAACCCTGGAGAAAATTTTTAAGAATTCAAAACTTAAAGCCAAACATTCAGGCGCTTTATCTAGCCAATCTTGGCCGTGAAAGGTGCTACTTCTTGAACTCTTTTCCATTCAACCCCTGCCACCCTGGAGGATTTTTTTTAATTTTCAAAGACTGAGTCCAGATATCTAGGCGCTTCATCCAACCGATCTTTGCTGGGTTAAGTGCTACTTCTTGGATGCTTTTCCACTCGACCATGGTAAGCCTAGAGAAAATTTTTAAAAATTCAAAACTTAATGCCAAACATCCAGGTGCTTCATCTAGCCAATTTTGGCCGTGAAAGGTGCTACTTCTTGGTTTCTTTTCCATTCAACCCATGCAACCCTAGAGGAATTTTTTTTTAATTTTCAAAACCTGAGTCCAGATATCTAGGCGCTTCATCCAGCCGATCTTGGCTGGGTTAAGTGCTACTTCTTCGATTCTTTTCCACTCGACCATGGTAACCCTGGAGAAAATTTTTAAGAATTCAAAACTTAATGCCAAACATCCAGGCTTCATCTAATCAATCTTGGCCGTGAAAAGTGCTACTTCTTGGACTCTTTTCCATTCAACCCCTGCCACCCTGGAGGAATTTTTTTTAATTTTCAAAACCTGAGTCCAGATATCTAGGCGCTTCAGCCAGTCGATCTTGGCTGGGTTAAGTGCTACCTCTTGGAAGCTTTTCCACTCGACCATGGTAACCCTGGAGAAAATTTTTAAGAATTCAAAACTTAATGCCAAACATCCAGGCTTCATCTAATCAATCTTGGCCGTGAAAAGTGCTACTTCTTGGACTCTTTTCCATTCAACCCCTGCCACCCTGGAGGAATTTTTTTTAATTTTCAAAACCTGAGTCCAGATATCTAGGCGCTTCAGCCAGTCGATCTTGGCTGGGTTAAGTGCTACCTCTTGGAAGCTTTTCCACTCGACCATGGTAACCCTGGAGAAAATTTTTAAGAATTCAAAACTTAATGCCAAACATCCAGGCTTCATCTAATCAATCTTGGCCGTGAAAAGTGCTACTTCTTGGACTCTTTTCCATTCAACCCCTGCCACCCTGGAGGAATTTTTTTTAATTTTCAAAACCTGAGTCCAGATATCTAGGCGCTTCAGCCAGTCGATCTTGGCTGGGTTAAGTGCTACCTCTTGGAAGCTTTTCCACTCGACCATGGTAACCCTGGAGAAAATTTTTAAGAATTCAAAACTTAATGCCAAACATCCAGGCTTCATCTAATCAATCTTGGCCGTGAAAAGTGCTACTTCTTGGACTCTTTTCCATTCAACCCCTGCCACCCTGGAGGAATTTTTTTTAATTTTCAAAACCTGAGTCCAGATATCTAGGCGCTTCAGCCAGTCGATCTTGGCTGGGTTAAGTGCTACCTCTTGGAAGCTTTTCCACTCGACCATGGTAACCCTGGAGAAAATGTTTAAGAATTCAAAACTTAATGCCAAACAAACCAGGCGCTTCATCTAGCCAATCTTGGCCGTGAAAGGTGCTACTTCTTGGACTCTTTTCCATTCAACCCCTGCCACCCTGGAGGAAATTTTTAAATTTTGAAAGCAAAAGACCAAACATCCAGGCACTTCATCCAGCCGATCTTGGCGGGGTTAAGTGCTAATTCTTGGATGCTTTTGCACTCGACCATGGTAACCCTGGAGAAAATTTTTAAGAATTCAAAACTTAATGCCAACCATCCAGGCTACATCTAGCCAATCTTTTTCTGTGAAAGGTGCTACTTCTTGGAATCTTTTCCACTCAACCCCTGCCACCCTGGAGGATTTTTTTTAATTTTTAAAACCTGAGTCCAGATATCTAGGCGCTTCATCCAGCCGATCTTGGCTGGGTTAAGTGCTACTTCTTGGACGCTTTTCCACTCGACCATGGTAACCCTGGAGAAAATTTTTAAGAATTCAAAACTTAAAGCCAAACATTCAGGCACTTCATCTAGCCAATTTTGGCCGTGAAAGGTGCTACTTCTTGGACTCTTTTCCATTCAACCGCTGCCAGCCTGGAGGAAATTTTTAAATTTTCAAAGCAAAAGACCAAACATCCAGGCTTTTCATCCAGCCGATCTTGGCTGGCTTAAGTGCTACTTCTTGGACGCTTTTCCACTCGACCATGGTAACCCTAGAGAAAATTTTTAAGAATTCAAAACTTAATGCCAAACGTCCAGGCGCTTCATCCAGCCGATCTTGGCTGGGTTAAGTGCTACTTCTTGGATGCTTTTCCACTCGACCATGGTAACCCTGGAGAAAATTTTTAAGAACTCGAAATTTAAAGCCAAACATCCAGGCACTTCATCTAGCCAATTTTGGCCATGAAAGGTGCTACTTCTGGACTCTTTTCCATTCAACCGCTGCCACCCTGGAGAAATTTTTTAATTTTCAAAGCAAAAGTCCAAACGTCCAGGCGCTTCATCCAGCCGATCTTGGCTGGGTTAAGTGCTACTTCTTGGGACGCTTTACCACTCGACCATGGTAACCCTGGAGAAAATTTTTAAGAATTCAAAACTTAATGCCAAACATCCAAGCTTCATCTAGCCAATATTGGCTCTGAAAGGTGCTACTTCTTGGACTCTTTTCCATTCAACCCCTGCCACCCTGGAGGAATTTTTTTAATTTTCAAAACCTGAGTCCAGATATCTAGGCACTTTATCCACTTGATCTTGGCTGGGTTAAGTGCTACCTCTTGGACGCTTTTCCACTCGACCATGGTAACCCTGGAGAAAATTTTTAAGAATTCAAAACTTAATGCCAACCATCCAGGCTACATCTAGCCAATCTTTTCTGTGAAAGGTGCTACTTCTCGGAATCTTTTCCCTCTCAACCCCTCCCACCTTGGAGGATTTTTTTAATTTTCAAAACCTGAGTCCAGATATCTAGGCGCTTCATCCAGCCGATCTTGGCTGGGTTAAGTGCTACTTCTGGACGCCTTTTCCACTCAACCATGGTAACCCTGGAGAAAATTTTTAAGATTTCAAAACTTAAAGCCAAACATCCAGGCACTTCATCTAGCCAATTTTGGCCATGAAAGGTGCTACTTCTCGGACTCTTTTCCATTCAACCCCTGCCACCCTGGAGAAAATTTTTTAATTTTCAAAACCTGAGTCCAGATATCTAGGCGCTTCTTCCAGCCAATCTTGGCTGGGTTAAGTGCTACTTCTTGGACGCTTTTCCACTCGACCATGGTAACCCTAGAGAAAATTTTTAAGAATTCAAAACTTAATGCCAAACATCCAGGCTTCATCTATCCAATATTGGCTGTGAAAGGTGCTACTTCTTGGACTCTTTTCCATTCAACCCCTGCCACCCTGGAGGAATTTTTTTTAATTTTCAAAACCTGAGTCCACATATCTAGGCGCTTCATCCAGTCGATCTTGGCTGGGTTAAGTGCTACTTCTTGGGCTTTTTTCCACTCGACCATGGTAACCCTGGAGAAAGTGTTTAAGAATTCAAAACTTAATGCCAAACATCCAGGCTACATCTAGCCAATCTTTTCTGTGAAAGGTGCTACTTCTTGGAATCTTTTCAACTCAACCCCTGCCACCCTGGAGGAACTTTTTAATTTTCAAAACCCGAGTCCAGATATCTAGGTGCTTCATCCAGCCTATCTTGGCTGGGTTAAGTGCCACTTCTTGCACGCTTTTCCACTCGACCATGGTAAGCCTAGAGAAAATTTTTAAGAATTCAAAACTTAATGCCAAACATCCAGGCTTCATCTAACCAATCTTGGCCGTGAAAGTTGCTACTTTTGGTTTCTTTTCCATTCAACCCCTGCAACCCTGGAGGATTTTTTTAATTTTCAAAACCTGAGTCCAGATATCTAGGCGCTTCATCCAGCCGATCTTGGCTGGGTTAAGTGCTAGTTCTTGGGCGCTTTTCCACTCGACCATGGTAACCCTGGAGAATGTTTTTAAGAATTCAAAACTTAAAGCCAAACATCCAAGCGCTTCATCTAGCCAATTTTGGCCGTGAAAGGTGCTACTTCTTGGACTCTTTTCCATTCAACCGCTGCCACCCTGGAGAAATTTTTAAATTTTCAAAGCAAAAGTCCAAACGTCCAGGCGCTTCATCCAGCCGATCTTGGCTGGGTTAAGTGCTACTTCTTGACGCTTTACCGCTCGACCATGGTAACCCTGGAGAAAATTTTTAGGAATTCAAAACTTAATGCCAACCATCCAGGCTACATCTAGCCAATCTTTTTCTGTGAAAGGTGCTACTTCTTGGAATCTTTTCCATTCAAACCCTGCCACCCTGGAGGAATTTTTTTAATTTTCAAAACCTGAGTCCAGATATCTAGTCGCTTCATCCAGTCGATCTTGGCTGGGTTAAGTGCTACTTCTTGACGCTTTTCCACTCGACCATGGTAACCCTGGAGAAAATGTTTAAGAATTCAAAACTTAATGCCAAACATCCAGGCGCTTCATCTAGCCAATCTTGGCCGTGAAAGGTGCTACTTCTTGGACTCTTTTCCATTCAACCCCTGCCACCCTGGAGAAATTTTTAAATTTTGAAAGCAAAATCCAAACGTCCAGGCGCTTCATCCAGCCGATCTTGGCGGGGTTAAGTGCTACTTCTTGGATGCTTTTCCACTCGACCATGGTAACCCTGGAGAAAATTTTTAAGAATTCAAAACTTAATGCCAAACATCCAGGCGCTTCATCTAGCCAATCTTGGCCGTGAAAGGTGCTACTTCTTGGTTTCTTTTCCATTCAACCCCTGCCACCCTGGAGGAATTTTTTTTATTTTTCAAAACCTGAGTCCAGATATCTAGGCGCTTCATCCAGTCGATCTTGGCTGGGTTAAGTGCTACTTCTTGACGCTTTTCCACTGCGACCATGGTAACCCTGGAGAAAATGTTTAAGAATTCAAAACTTAATGCCAAACATCCAGGCGCTTCATCTAGCCAATCTTGGCCGTGAAAGGTGCTACTGCTTGGACTCTTTTCCATTCAACCCCTGCCACCCTGGAGGAAATTTTTAAATTTTCAAAGCAAAAGTCCAAACATCCAGGCGCTTCATCCAGCTAAACTTGGCTGGGTTAAGTTTTACTTCCTGGATGCTTTTCCACTCGTCCATGGTAACCCTGGAGAAAATTTTTAAGAATTCAAAACTTAATGCAAAACGTCCAGGCGCTTCATCCAGCCGATCTTGGCTAGGTTAAGTGCTACTTCTTGAGCTTTTTTCCACTCGACCATGGTAAGCCTAAAGAAAATTTTTAAGAATTCAAAACTTAATGCCAAACATGTAGGCTTCATCTAACCAATCTTGGCCGTGAAAGGTGCTACTTCTTGAACTCTTTTCAATTCAACCCCTGCCAAACTGGAGGAAATTTTTAAATTTTCAAAGCAAAAGTCCAAACGTCCAGGCGCTTCATCCAGCCGATCTTGGCTGGGTTAAATGCTACTTCTTGGACGCTTTTCCACTTGATCATGGTAACCCTAGAGAAAATTTTTAATAATTCAAAACTTAATGCCAAACATCCAGGCTTCATCTAGCCAATGTTGGCTGTGAAACGTGCTACTTCTTGGACTCTTTTCCATTCAACCCCTGCCACCCTGGAGGAATTTTTTTAATTTTCAAAACCTGAGTCTAGATATCTAGGCGCTTCATCCAATTGATCTTGGCTGGGTTAAGTGCTACTTCTTGGACGCTTTTCCACTCGACCATGGTAACCCTGGAGAAAATTTTTAAGAATTCAAAACTTAAAGCCAAACATTCAGGCGCTTTATCTAGCCAATCTTGGCCGTGAAAGGTGCTACTTCTTGAACTCTTTTCCATTCAACCCCTGCCACCCTGGAGGATTTTTTTTAATTTTCAAAGACTGAGTCCAGATATCTAGGCGCTTCATCCAGCCGATCTTGGCTGGGTTAAGTGCTACTTCTTGGATGCTTTTCACTCTGACCATGGTAAGCCTAGAGAAAATTTTTAAAAATTCAAAACTTAATGCCAAACATCCAGGTGCTTCATCTAGCCAATTTTGGCCGTGAAAGGTGCTACTTCTTGGTTTCTTTTCCATTCAACCCATGCAACCCTAGAGGAATTTTTTTTTAATTTTCAAAACCTGAGTCCAGATATCTAGGCGCTTCATCCAGCCGATCTTGGCTGGGTTAAGTGCTACTTCTTCGATGCTTTTCCACTCGACCATGGTAACCCTGGAGAAAATTTTTAAGAATTCAAAACTTAATGCCAAACATCCAGGCTTCATCTAATCAATCTTGGCCGTGAAAAGTGCTACTTCTTGGACTCTTTTCCATTCAACCCCTGCCACCCTGGAGGAATTTTTTTTAATTTTCAAAACCTGAGTCCAGATATCTAGGCGCTTCAGCCAGTCGATCTTGGCTGGGTTAAGTGCTACCTCTTGGAAGCTTTTCCACTCGACCATGGTAACCCTGGAGAAAATGTTTAAGAATTCAAAACTTAATGCCAAACAAACCAGGCGCTTCATCTAGCCAATCTTGGCCGTGAAAGGTGCTACTTCTTGGACTCTTTTCCATTTAACCCCTGCCACCCTGGAGGAAATTTTTAAATTTTGAAAGCAAAAGACCAAACATCCAGGCACTTCATCCAGCCGATCTTGGCGGGGTTAAGTGCTAATTCTTGATGCTTTTGCACTCGACCATGGTAACCCTGGAGAAAATTTTTAAGAATTCAAAACTTAATGCCAACCATCCAGGCTACATCTAGCCAATCTTTTTCTGTGAAAGGTGCTACTTCTTGGAATCTTTTCCACTCAACCCCTGCCACCCTGGAGGATTTTTTTTAATTTTTAAAACCTGAGTCCAGATATCTAGGCGCTTCATCCAGCCGATCTTGGCTGGGTTAAGTGCTACTTCTTGGACGCTTTTCCACTCGACCATGGTAACCCTGGAGAAAATTTTTAAGAATTCAAAACTTAAAGCCAAACATTCAGGCACTTCATCTAGCCAATTTTGGCCGTGAAAGGTGCTACTTCTTGGACTCTTTTCCATTCAACCGCTGCCAGCCTGGAGGAAATTTTAAATTTTCAAAGCAAAAGACCAAACATCCAGGCTTTTCATCCAGCCGATCTTGGCTGGCTTAAGTGCTACTTCTTGGACGCTTTTCCACTCGACCATGGTAACCCTAGAGAAAATTTTTAAGAATTCAAAACTTAATGCCAAACGTCCAGGCGCTTCATCCAGCCGATCTTGGCTGGGTTAAGTGCTACTTCTTGGATGCTTTTCCACTCGACCATGGTAACCCTGGAGAAAATTTTTAAGAACTCGAAATTTAAAGCCAAACATCCAGGCACTTCATCTAGCCAATTTTGGCCATGAAAGGTGCTACTTCTCGGACTCTTTTCCATTCAACCGCTGCCACCCTGGAGGAAATTTTTAATTTTCAAAGCAAAAGTCCAAACGTCCAGGCGCTTCATCCAGCCGATCTTGGCTGGGTTAAGTGCTACTTCTTGGACGCTTTACCACTCGACCATGGTAACCCTGGAGAAAATTTTTAAGAATTCAAAACTTAATGCCAAACATCCAAGCTTCATCTAGCCAATATTGGCTCTGAAAGGTGCTACTTCTTGGACTCTTTTCCATTCAACCCCTGCCACCCTGGAGAATTTTTTAATTTTCAAAACCTGAGTCCAGATATCTAGGCACTTTATCCACTTGATCTTGGCTGGGTTAAGTGCTACCTCTTGGACGCTTTTCCACTCGACCATGGTAACCCTGGAGAAAATTTTTAAGAATTCAAAACTTAATGCCAACCATCCAGGCTACATCTAGCCAATCTTTTTCTGTGAAAGGTGCTACTTCTCGGAATCTTTTCCACTCAACCCCTGCCACCTTGGAGGATTTTTTTTAATTTTCAAAACCTGAGTCCAGATATCTAGGCGCTTCATCCAGCCGATCTTGGCTGGGTTAAGTGCTACTTCTTGGACGCTTTTCCACTCAACCATGGTAACCCTGGAGAAAATTTTTAAGATTTCAAAACTTAAAGCCAAACATCCAGGCACTTCATCTAGCCAATTTTGGCCATGAAAGGTGCTACTTCTCGGACTCTTTTCCATTCAACCCCTGCCACCCTGGAGGAAATTTTTTAATTTTCAAAACCTGAGTCCAGATATCTAGGCGCTTCTTCCAGCCAATCTTGGCTGGGTTAAGTGCTACTTCTTGGACGCTTTTCCACTCGACCATGGTAACCCTAGAGAAAATTTTTAAGAATTCAAAACTTAATGCCAAACATCCAGGCTTCATCTATCCAATATTGGCTGTGAAAGGTGCTACTTCTTGGACTCTTTTCCATTCAACCCCTGCCACCCTGGAGGAATTTTTTTTAATTTTCAAAACCTGAGTCCACATATCTAGGCGCTTCATCCAGTCGATCTTGGCTGGGTTAAGTGCTACTTCTTGGACGCTTTTCCACTCGACCATGGTAACCCTGGAGAAAGTGTTTAAGAATTCAAAACTTAATGCCAAACATCCAGGCTACATCTAGCCAATCTTTTTCTGTGAAAGGTGCTACTTCTTGGAATCTTTTCAACTCAACCCCTGCCACCCTGGAGGAACTTTTTAATTTTCAAAACCCGAGTCCAGATATCTAGGTGCTTCATCCAGCCTATCTTGGCTGGGTTAAGTGCCACTTCTTGCACGCTTTTCCACTCGACCATGGTAAGCCTAGAGAAAATTTTTAAGAATTCAAAACTTAATGCCAAACATCCAGGCTTCATCTAACCAATCTTGGCCGTGAAAGTTGCTACTTTTGGTTTCTTTTCCATTCAACCCCTGCAACCCTGGAGGATTTTTTTTAATTTTCAAAACCTGAGTCCAGATATCTAGGCGCTTCATCCAGCCGATCTTGGCTGGGTTAAGTGCTAGTTCTTGGACGCTTTTCCACTCGACCATGGTAACCCTGGAGAATGTTTTTAAGAATTCAAAACTTAAAGCCAAACATCCAAGCGCTTCATCTAGCCAATTTTGGCCGTGAAAGGTGCTACTTCTTGGACTCTTTTCCATTCAACCGCTGCCACCCTGGAGAAATTTTTAAATTTTCAAAGCAAAAGTCCAAACGTCCAGGCGCTTCATCCAGCCGATCTTGGCTGGGTTAAGTGCTACTTCTTGGACGCTTTACCGCTCGACCATGGTAACCCTGGAGAAAATTTTTAGAATTCAAAACTTAATGCCAACCATCCAGGCTACATCTAGCCAATCTTTTTCTGTGAAAGGTGCTACTTCTTGGAATCTTTTCCATTCAAACCCTGCCACCCTGGAGGAATTTTTTTAATTTTCAAAACCTGAGTCCAGATATCTAGTCGCTTCATCCAGTCGATCTTGGCTGGGTTAAGTGCTACTTCTTGGACGCTTTTCCACTCGACCATGGTAACCCTGGAGAAAATGTTTAAGAATTCAAAACTTAATGCCAAACATCCAGGCGCTTCATCTAGCCAATCTTGGCCGTGAAAGGTGCTACTTCTTGGACTCTTTTCCATTCAACCCCTGCCACCCTGGAGGAAATTTTTAAATTTTGAAAGCAAAAATCCAAACGTCCAGGCGCTTCATCCAGCCGATCTTGGCTGGGTTAAGTGCTACTTCTTGGACGCTTTTCCACTCGACCATGGTAACCCTGGAGAAAATGTTTAAGAATTCAAAACTTAATGCCAAACATCCAGGCGCTTCATCTAGCCAATCTTGGCCGTGAAAGGTGCTACTTCTTGGGCTCTTTCCATTCAACCCCTGCCACCCTGGAGGAATTTTTTTAATTTTCAAAACCTGAGTCCAGATATCTAGGCGCTTCTTCCAGCCGATCTTGGCTGGGTTAAGTGCTACTTCTTGGACGCTTTTACACGCGATCAAGGTAACCCTGGAGAAAATGTTTAAGAATTCAAAACTTAATGCCAAACATCCAGGCGCTTCATCTAGCCAATCTTGGCCGTGAAAGGTGCTACTGCTTGGACTCTTTTCCATTCAACCCCTGCCACCCTGGAAGAAATTTTTTAATTTTCAAAGCAAAAGTCCAAACATCCATGCGCTTCATCCAGCTAAACTTGGCTGGGTTAAGTTTTACTTCCTGGATGCTTTTCCACTCGTCCATGGTAACCCTGGAGTAAATTTTTAAGAATTCAAAACTTAATGCCAAACATCCAGGCGCTTCATCTAGCCAATCTTGGCCGTGAAAGGTGCTACTTCTTGGGCTCTTTCCATTCAACCCCTGCCACCCTGGAGGAATTTTTTTAATTTTCAAAACCTGAGTCCAGATATCTAGGCGCTTCTTCCAGCCGATCTTGGCTGGGTTAAGTGCTACTTCTTGGACGCTTTTACACGCGATCAAGGTAACCCTGGAGAAAATGTTTAAGAATTCAAAACTTAATGCCAAACATCCAGGCGCTTCATCTAGCCAATCTTGGCCGTGAAAGGTGCTACTGCTTGGACTCTTTTCCATTCAACCCCTGCCACCCTGGAAGAAATTTTTTAATTTTCAAAGCAAAAGTCCAAACATCCATGCGCTTCATCCAGCTAAACTTGGCTGGGTTAAGTTTTACTTCCTGGATGCTTTTCCACTCGTCCATGGTAACCCTGGAGTAAATTTTTAAGAATTCAAAACTTAATGCCAAACGTCCAGGCGCTTCATCCAGCCGATCTTGGCTAGGTTAAGTGCTACTTCTTGAGCGCTTTTCCACTCGACCATGGTAAGCCTAAAGAAAATTTTTAAGAATTCAAAACTTAATGCCAAACATGTAGGCTTCATCTAACCAATCTTGGCCGTGAAAGGTGCTACTTCTTGAACTCTTTCAATTCAACCCCTGCCAAACTGGAGGAAATTTTTAAATTTTCAAAGCAAAAGTCCAAACGTCCAGGCGCTTCATCCAGCCGATCTTGGCTGGGTTAAATGCTACTTCTTGGACGCTTTTACACTTGATCATGGTAACCCTAGAGAAAATTTTTAAGAATTCAAAACTTAATGCCAAACATCCAGGCTTCATCTAGCCAATGTTGGCTGTGAAACGTGCTACTTCTTGGACTCTTTTCCATTCAACCCTGCCACCCTGGAGGAATTTTTTTAATTTTCAAAACCTGAGTCCAGATATCTAGGCGCTTCATCCAATTGATCTTGGCTGGGTTAAGTGCTACTTCTTGGACGCTTTTCCACTCGACCATGGTAACCCTGGAGAAAATTTTTAAGAATTCAAAACTTAAAGCCAAACATTCAGGCGCTTCATCTAGCCAATCTTGGCCGTGAAAGGTGCTACTTCTTGGACTCTTTTCCATTCAACCCCTGCCACCCTGGAGGATTTTTTTATTTTTCAAAGACTGAGTCCAGATATCTAGGCGCTTCATCCAGCCGATCTTGGCTGGGTTAAGTGCTACTTCTTGGACGCTTTTCCTCTCGACCATGGTAACCCTGGAGAAAATTTTTAAGAATTCAAAACTTAATGCCAAACATCCAGGCTTCATCTAGCCAATCTTGGCCGTGAAAGGTGCTACTTCTTGGACTCTTTTCCATTCAACCCCTGCCACCCTGGAGAAATTTTTTGATTTTCAAAGACTGAGTCCAGATATCTAGGCGCTTCATCCAGCCGATCTTGGCTGGGTTAAGTGCTACTTCTTGACGCTTTTGTACTCGACCATGGTAACCCTGGAAAAAATTTTTAAGAATTCAAAACTTAATGCCAAACGTCCAGGCGCTTCATCCAGCCGATCTTGGCTGGGTTAAGTGCTACTTCTTGGGCGCTTTTCCACTCGACCATGGTAACCCTGAGAAAATTTTTAAGAATTCAAAACTTAATGCCAAACATCCAGGCTTCATCTAACCAATCTTGGCCGTGAAAGGTGCTACTTCTTGGACTCTTTTCCATTCAACCCCTGCCACCCTGGAGAAATTTTTAATTTTCAAAGACTGAGTCCAGATATCTAGGCGCTTCATCCAGCCGATCTTGGCTGGGTTAAGTGCAACTTCTTGACGCTTTTCCACTCGACCATGCTAATCCTGGAAAATTTTTAAGAATTCAAAACTTAATGCCAAACGCGTCCAGGCGCTTCATCCAGCCGATCTTGGCTGGGTTAAGTGCTACTTCTTCGACGCTTTTCCACTCGACCATGGTATGCCTAGAGAAAATTTTTAAGAATTCAAAACTTAATGCCAAACATCCAGGCTTCATCTAACCAATCTTGGCCGTGAAAAGGTACTACTTCTTGGACTCTTTTCCTTTCAACCCCTGCCACCCTGGAGAAAATTTTTAATTTTCAAAACCTGAGTCCAGATATCTAGGCGCTTCATCCAGCCGAACTTGGCTGAGTTAAGTGCTACTTCTTGAGACGCTTTTCCACTCGACCATGGTAACCCTGGAGAAAATGTTTAAGAATACAAAACTTAATGCCAAACATCCAGGCTTCATCCAGCCAATATTGGCTGTGAAAGGTGCTACTTCTTGGACTCTTTTCCATTCAACCCCTGCCACCCTGGAGGAATTTTTTTAATTTTTAAAAATTGAGTCCAGATATCTAGGCGCTTCATCCAGTCGATCTTGACTGTGTTAAGTGCTACTTCTTGGACGCTTTACCACTCAACCATGGTAACCCTGGTGAAAAAACATCCAGGCTTCATCTAATCAATCTTGGCCGTGAAAGTTGCTACTTCTTGGACTCTTTTCCATTCAACCGCTGCCACCCTGGAGGAAATTTTTAAATTTTGAAAACAAAAGTCCAAACGTCCAGGCGCTTCATCCAGCCGATCTTGGCTGGGTTAAGTGCTACTTCTTGGACGCTTTTCCACTCGACCATGGTAACCCTGGAGAAAATTTTTAAGAATTCAAAACTTAATGCCAAACATCCAAGTTTCATCTAGCCAATATTGGCTGTGAAAGGTGCTACTTCTTGGACTCTTTTCCATTCAACCCCTGCCACCCTGGAGGAATTTTTTTAATTTTCAAAACCTGAGTCCAGATATCTAGGCGCTTCTTCCAGCCGATCTTGGCTGGGTTAAGTGCTACTTCTTGGAAGCTTTTCCACTCGATCATGGTAACCCTAGAGAAAATGTTTAAGTATTCAAAACTTAATGCCAAACATCCAGGTTTCATCTAGCCAATATTGGCTGTGAAAGGTGCTACTTCTTGGACTCTTTTCCATTCAACCCCTGCCACCCTGGCGGAATTTTTTTAATTTTCAAAACCTGAGTCCAGATATCTAGTCGCTTCTTCCAGTCGATATTGGCTGGGTTAAGTGCTACTTCTTGGACGCTTTACCACTCGACCATGGTAACCCTGGAGAAAATTTTTAAGAATTCAAAACTTAATGCCAAACATCCAGGCTTCATCTAACCAATCTTGGCCGTGAAAGGTGCTACTTCTTGGACTCTTTTCCTTTCAACCCCTGCCACCCTGGAGAAAATTTTTAAAATTTCAACGCAAAAGTCCAAACATCCAGGCGCTTCATCCAGCCGATCTTGGCTGGGTTAAGTGCTACTTCTTGGACGCTTTACCACTCAACCATGGTAACCCTGGAGAAAATTTTTAAGAATTCAAAACTTAATGCCAAACATCCAGACTTCATCTAATCAATCTTGGCCGTGAAAGTTGCTACTTCTTGGACTCTTTTCCATTCAACCCTGCCACCCTGGAAGAAATTTTTAATCTTTAATTTTGGCCGTGAAAGGTGCTACTTCTTGGTTTCTTTTCCATTCAACCCCTGCAACCCTAGAGGAATTTTTTTAATTTTCAAAACCTGAGTCCAGATATCTAGGCGCTTCATCCAGCCGATCTTGGCTGGGTTAAGTGCTACTTCTTGGATTCTTTTCCACTCGACCATGGTAACCCTGGAGAAAATTTTTAAGAATTCGAAATTTAAAGCCAAACATCCAGGCACTTCATCTAGCCAATTTTAGCTGTGAAAGGTGCTACTTCTCGCACTTTTTTCCATTCAACCGCTGCCACCCTGGAGGAAATTTTTAAATTTTCAAAGCAAAAGTCCAAACATCCAGGCGCTTCATCCAGCCGATCTTGGCTGGGTTAAGTGCTACTTCTTGGACGCTTTTCCACTCGACCATGGTAACCCTGGAGAAAATTTTTAACAATTCAAAACTTAATGCCAAACATCCAGGCTTCATCTAGCCAATATTGGCTGTGAAAGGTGCTACTTCTTGGACTCTTTTCCATTCAACCCTGCCACCCTGGAGAAATTTTTTTAATTTTCAAAACCTGAGTCCAGATATCTAGGCGCTTCATTTAGTCGATCTTGGCTAGGTTAAGTGCTACTTCTTGGACGCTTTTCCACTCGACCATGGTAACCCTAGAGAAAATTTTTAAGAATTCAAAACTTAATGCCAAACATCCAGGTGCTTCATCTAGCCAATTTTGGCCGTGAAAGGTGCTACTTCTTGGACTCTTTTCCATTCAACCGCTGCCACCCTGGAGGAAATTTTTAAATTTTCAAAGCAAAATTCCAAACATCCAGGCGCTTCTTCCAGCCGATCTTGGCTGGGTTAAGTGCTACTTCTTGGACGCTTTTCCACTCGACCATGGTAACCCTGGAGAAAGTGTTTAAGAATTCAAAACTTAATGCCAAACATCCAGGCACTTTGTCTAGCCAATCTTGGCCGTGAAAGGTGCTACTTCTTGGACTCTTTTCCATTCAACCCCTGCCACCCTGGAGGAAGTTTTTAAATTTTTAAAGGAAAAGTCCAAACATCCAGCCGATCTTGGCTGGGTTAATTGCTACTTCTTGGACGCTTTTCCACTCGACCATGGTAACCCTGGAGAAAATTTTTAAGAATTCAAAACTTAATGCCAAACATCCAGGTGCTTCATCTAGCCAATCTTGGCCGTGAAAGGTGCTAATTCTTGGTTTCTTTTACATTCAACCCCTGCCACCCTGGAGGAATTTTTTTAATTTTCAAAACCTGAGTCCAGATATCTAGGCGCTTCATCCAGTCGATCTTGGTTGGGTTAAGTGCTACTTCTTGGACGCTTTTCCACTCGACCATGGTAACCCTGGAGAAAATTTTTAAGAATTCAAAACTTAATGCCAAACATCCAGGCGCTTCATCTAGCCAATCTTGGCCGTGAAAGGTGCTACTTCTTGGACTCTTTCCATTCAACCCCTGCCACCCTGGAGGAATTTTTTTAATTTTCAAAACCTGAGTCCAGATATCTAGGCGCTTCTTCCAGCCGGTCTTGGCTGGGTTAAGTGCTACTTCTTGGACGCTTTTCCACTCGATCATGGTAATTCTGTAGAAAATGTTTAAGAATTCAAAACTTAATGCCAAACATCCAGGCTTCATCTAACCAATCTTGGCCGTGAAAGGTGCAACTTCTTGGACTCTTTTCCTTTCAACCCCTGACACCCTGAAGGAAATTTTTTGATTTTCAAAACCTGAGTCCAGATATCTAGGCGCTTCATCCAGCTGATCTTGGCTGGGTTAAGTGCTACTTCTTGGACACTTTTCCACTCGACCATGGTAACACTAGAGAAAATTTTTAAGAATTCAAAACTTAATGCCAAACGTCCAGGCGCTTCATCCAGCCGATCTTGGCTGGGTTAAGTGCTACTTCTTGGACGCTTTTCCACTCGACCATGGTAACCCTGGAGAAAATTTTTAAGAATTCGAAACTTAAAGCCAAACATCCAGGCACTTCATCTAGCCAATTTTGGCCGTGAAAGGTGCTACTTCTCGGACTCTTTTCCATTCAACCGCTGCCACCCTGGAGGAAATTTTTAAATTTTCAAAGCAAAAGTCCAAACATCCAGGCGCTTCATCCAGCCGATCTTGGCTGGGTTAAGTGCTACTTCTTGACGCTTTTCCACTCGACCATGGTAACCCTGGAGAAAATTTTTAAGAATTCAAAACTTAATGCCAATCATCCAGGCTTCATCTAGCCAACATTGGCTGTGAAAGGTGCTACTTCTTGGACTCTTTTCCATTCAACCCCTGCCACCCTGGAGGAATTTTTTTTTAATTTTCAAAACCTGAGTGCAGATATCTAGGCGCTTCATCCAGTCGATCTTGGCTGGGTTAAGTGCTACTTCTTGACGCGCTTTTCCACTCGACCATGGTAACCCTAGAGAAAATTTTTAAGAATTCAAAACTTAATGCCAAACATCCAGGTGCTTCATCTAGCCAATTTTGGCCGTGAAAGGTGCTACTTCTTGGACTCTTTTCCATTCAACCTGCCACCCTGGAGAAATTTTTTAAATTTTCAAAGCAAAAGTCCAAACATCCAGGCGCTTCATCCAGCCGATCTTGGCTGGGTTAAGTGCTACTTCTTGGACGCTTTTCCACTCGACCATGGTAACCCTGGAGAAAATTTTTAAGAATTCAAAACTTAATGCCAAACATCCAGGCTTCATCTAATCAATCTTGGCCGTGAAAGTTGCTACTTCTTGGACTCTTTTCCATTCAACCCCTGCCACCCTGGAAGTCATTTTTTAATCTTCAAAACCTGAGTCCAGATATCTAGGTGCTTCATCCAGCCGAACTTGCCTGGGTTAAGTGCTACTCCTTGGACGCTTTTCCACTCGACCATGGTAAGCCTAGAGAAAATTTTTAAAAATTCAAAACTTAATGCCAAACATCCAGGTGCTTCATCTAGCCAATTTTGGCCGTGAAAGGTGCTACTTCTTGGTTTCTTTTCCATTCAACCCCTGCAACCCTAGAGGAATTTTTTTTTAATTTTCAAAACCTGAGTCCACATATCTAGGCGCTTCATCCAGCCGATCTTGGCTGGGTTAAGTGCTACTTCTTGGACGCTTTACCACTCAACCATGGTAACCCTGGAGAAAATTTTTAAGAATTCAAAACTTAATGCCAAACATCCAGACTTCATCTAATCAATCTTGGCCGTGAAAGTTGCTACTTCTTGGACTCTTTTCCATTCAACCCCTGCCACCCTGGAAGAAATTTTTTAATCTTTAATTTTGGCCGTGAAAGGTGCTACTTCTTGGTTTCTTTTCCATTCAACCCCTGCAACCCTAGAGCAATTTTTTTAATTTTCAAAACCTGAGTCCAGATATCTAGGCGCTTCATCCAGCTGATCTTGGCTGGGTTAAGTGCTACTTCTTGGATTCTTTTCCACTCGACCATGGTAACCCTGGAGAAAATTTTTAAGAATTCGAAATTTAAAGCCAAACATCCAGGCACTTCATCTAGCCAATTTTAGCTGTGAAAGGTGCTACTTCTCGCACTCTTTTCCATTCAACCGCTGCCACCCTGGAGGAAATTTTTAAATTTTCAAAGCAAAAGTCCAAACATCCAGGCGCTTCATCCAGCCGATCTTGGCTGGGTTAAGTGCTACTTCTTGGACGCTTTTCCACTCGACCATGGTAACCCTGGAGAAAATTTTTAACAATTCAAAACTTAATGCCAAACATCCAGGCTTCATCTAACCAATATTGGCTGTGAAAGGTGCTACTTCTTGGACTCTTTTCCATTCAACCCCTGCCACCCTGGAGGAATTTTTTTTTAATTTTCAAAACCTGAGTCCAGATATCTAGGCGCTTCATTTAGTCAATCTTGGCTGGGTTAAGTGCTACTTCTTGGACGCTTTTCCACTCGACCATGGTAACCCTAGAGAAAATTTTTAAGAATTCAAAACTTAATGCCAAACATCCAGGTGCTTCATCTAGCCAATTTTGGCCGTGAAAGGTGCTACTTCTTGGACTCTTTTCCATTCAACCGCTGCCACCCTGGAGGAAATTTTTAAATTTTCAAAGCAAAAGTCCAAACATCCAGGCGCTTCTTCCAGCCGATCTTGGCTGGGTTAAGTGCTACTTCTTGGACGCTTTTCCACTCGACCATGGTAACCCTGGAGAAAGTGTTTAAGAATTCAAAACTTAATGCCAAACATCCAGGCACTTTGTCTAGCCAATCTTGGCCGTGAAAGGTGCTACTTCTTGGACTCTTTTCCATTCAACCCCTGCCACCCTGGAGGAAATTTTTAAATTTTTATCGGAAAAGTCCAAATATCCAGGCGCTTCATCCAGCCGATCTTGGCTGGGTTAATTGCTACTTCTTGGACGCTTTTCCACTCGACCATGGTAACCCTGGAGAAAATTTTTAAGAATTCAAAACTTAATGCCAAACATCCAGGTGCTTCATCTAGCCAATCTTGGCCGTGAAAGGTGCTACTTCTTGGTTTCTTTTCCATTCAACCCCTGCCACCCTGGAGGAATTTTTTTAATTTTCAAAACCTGAGTCCAGATATCTAGGCGCTTCATCCAGTCGATCTTGGCTGGGTTAAGTGCTACTTCTTGGACGCTTTTCCACTCGACCATGGTAACCCTGGAGAAAATTTTTAAGAATTCAAAACTTAATGCCAAACATCCAGGCGCTTCATCTAGCCAATCTTGGCCGTGAAAGGTGCTACTTCTTGGACTCTTTCCATTCAACCCCTGCCACCCTGGAGGAATTTTTTTAATTTTCAAAACCTGAGTCCAGATATCTAGGCGCTTCTTCCAGCCGATCTTGGCTGGGTTAAGTGCTACTTCTTGGACGCTTTTCCACTCGATCATGGTAATTCTGTAAAAAATGTTTAAGAATTCAAAACTTAATGCCAAACATCCAGGCGCTTCATCTAGCCAATCTTGGCCGTGAAAGGTGCTACTTCTTGGACGCTTTCCATTCAACCCCTGCCACCCTGGAGGAATTTTTTTAATTTTCAAAACCTGAGTCCAGATATCTAGGCGCTTCTTCCAGCCGATCTTGGCTGGGTTAAGTGCTACTTCTTGGACGCTTTTCCACTCGACCATGGTAACCCTGGAGAAAATTTTTAAGAATTCAAAACTTAATGCCAAACATCCAGGCTTCATCTAACCAATCTTGGCCGTGAAAGGTGCTACTTCTTGGACTCTTTTCCATTCAACCCCTGCCACCCTGGAGGAAATTTTTTAATTTTCAAAACCTGAGTCCAGATATCTAGGCGCTTCATCCAGCCGATCTTGGCTGTGTTAAGTGCTACTTCTTGGACGCTTTTCCACTCGACCATGGTAACCCTGGAGAAAATTTTTAAGAATTCAAAACTTAATGCCAAACATCCAGGCACTTCTTCTAACCAATCTTGGCCGTGAAAAGTGATACTTCTTGGACTCTTTTCATTCAACCCCTGCCACCCTGAAGGAAATTTTTAAACTTTCAAAACCTGAGTCCAGATATCTAGGCGCTTCATTTAGTCTATCTTGGCTGGGTTAAGTGCGACTTCTTGGACGCTTTACCACTCGACCATGGTAACCCTGGAGAAAATTTTTAAGAATTCAAAACTTAATGCCAAACATCCAGGCTTCATCTAACCAATCTTGGCCGTGAAAGGTGCAACTTCTTGGACTCTTTTCCTTTCAACCCCTGACACCCTGAAGGAAATTTTTTGATTTTCAAAACCTGAGTCCAGATATCTAGGCGCTTCATCCAGCCGATCTTGGCTGGGTTAAGTGCTACTTCTTGGACACTTTTCCACTCGACCATGGTAACACTGAAGAAAATTTTTAAGAATTCAAAACTTAATGCCAAACGTCCAGGCGCTTCATCCAGCCGATCTTGGCTGGGTTAAGTGCTACTTCTTGGACGCTTTTCCACTCGACCATGGTAACCCTGGAGAAAATTTTTAAGAATTCGAAACTTAAAGCCAAACATCCAGGCACTTCATCTAGCCAATTTTGGCCGTGAAAGGTGCTACTTCTCAGACTCTTTTCCATTCAACCGCTGCCACCCTGGAGAAATTTTTAAATTTTCAAAGCAATAGTCCAAACATCCAGGCGCTTCATCCAGCCGATCTTGGCTGTGTTAAGTGCTACTTCTTGGACGCTTTTCCACTCGACCATGGTAACCCTGGAGAAAATTTTTAAGAATTCAAAACTTAATGCCAATCATCCAGGCTTCATCTAGCCAACATTGGCTGTGAAAGGTGCTACTTCTTGGACTCTTTTCCATTCAACCCCTGCCACCCTGGAGGAATTTTTTTTTAATTTTCAAAACCTGAGTGCAGATATCTAGGCGCTTCATCCAGTCGATCTTGGCTGGGTTAAGTGCTACTTCTTGGACGCTTTTCCACTCGACCATGGTAACCCTAGAGAAAATTTTTAAGAATTCAAAACTTAATGCCAAACATCCAGGTGCTTCATCTAGCCAATTTTGGCCGTGAAAGGTGCTACTTCTTGGACTCTTTTCCATTCAACCGCTGCCACCCTGGAGGAAATTTTTAAATTTTCAAAGCAAAAGTCCAAACATCCAGGCGCTTCATCCAGCCGATCTTGGCTGGGTTAAGTGCTACTTCTTCAGACGCTTTTCCACTCGACCATGGTAACCCTGGAGAAAATTTTTAAGAATTCAAAACTTAATGCCAAACATCCAGGCTTCATCTAATCAATCTTGGCCGCGAAAGTTGCTACTTCTTGGACTCTTTTCCATTCAACCCCTGCCACCCTGGAAGTCATTTTTTAATCTTCAAAACCTGAGTCCAGATATCTAGGTGCTTCATCCAGCCGAACTTGCCTGGGTTAAGTGCTACTTCTTGGACGCTTTTCCACTCGACCATGGTAAGCCTAGAGAAAATTTAAAAAAATTCAAAACTTAATGCCAAACATCCAGGTGCTTCATCTAGCCAATTTTGGCCGTGAAAGGTGCTACTTCTTGGTTTCTTTTCCATTTAACCCCTGCAACCCTAGAGGAATTTTTTTTTAATTTTCAAAACCTGAGTCCAGATATCTAGGCGCTTCATCCAGCCGATCTTGGCTGGGTTAAGTGCTACTTCTTGGACGCTTTACCACTCAACCATGGTAACCCTGGAGAAAATTTTTAAGAATTCAAAACTTAATGCCAAACATCCAGACTTCATCTAATCAATCTTGGCCGTGAAAGTTGCTACTTCTTGGACTCTTTTCCATTCAACCCCTGCCACCCTGGAAGAAATTTTTTAATCTTTAATTTTGGCCGTGAAAGGTGCTACTTCTTGGTTTCTTTTCCATTCAACCCCTGCAACCCTAGAGGAATTTTTTTAATTTTCAAAACCTGAGTCCAGATATCTAGGCGCTTCATCCAGCCGATCTTGGCTGGGTTAAGTGCTACTTCTTGGATTCTTTTCCACTCGACCATGGTAACCCTGGAGAAAATTTTTAAGAATTCGAAATTTAAAGCCAAACATCCAGGCACTTCATCTAGCCAATTTTAGCTGTGAAAGGTGCTACTTCTCGCACTCTTTTCCATTCAACCGCTGCCACCCTGGAGGAAATTTTTAAATTTTCAAAGCAAAAGTCCAAACATCCAGGCGCTTCATCCAGCCGATCTTGGCTGGGTTAAGTGCTACTTCTTGGACGCTTTTCACTCTCGACCATGGTAACCCTGGAGAAAATTTTTAACAATTCAAAACTTAATGCCAAACATCCAGGCTTCATCTAACCAATATTGGCTGTGAAAGGTGCTACTTCTTGGACTCTTTTCCATTCAACCCCTGCCACCCTGGAGGAATTTTTTTTTAATTTTCAAAACCTGAGTCCAGATATCTAGGCGCTTCATTTAGTCAATCTTGGCTGGGTTAAGTGCTACTTCTTGGGCGCTTTTCCACTCGACCATGGTAACCCTAGAGAAAATTTTTAAGAATTCAAAACTTAATGCCAAAGTCCAGGCGCTTCATCCAGCCGATCTTGGCTGGGTTAAGTGCTACTTCTTGGATGCTTTTCCACTCGACCATGGTAACCCTGGAGAAAATTTTTAAGAACTCGAAATTTAAAGCCAAACATCCAGGCACTTCATCTAGCCAATTTTGGCCATGAAAGGTGCTACTTCTCGGACTCTTTTCCATTCAACCGCTGCCACCCTGGAGGAAATTTTTAAATTTTCAAAGCAAAAGTCCAAACGTCCAGGCGCTTCATCCAGCCGATCTTGGCTGGGTTAAGTGCTACTTCTTGACGCTTTACCACTCGACCATGGTAACCCTGGAGAAAATTTTTAAGAATTCAAAACTTAATGCCAAACATCCAAGCTTCATCTTGCCAATATTGGCTCTGAAAGGTGCTACTTCTTGGACTCTTTCCATTTAACCCCTGCCACCCTGGAGGAATTTTTTTAATTTTCAAAACCTGAGTCCAGATATCTAGGCGCTTCTTCCAGCCGATCTTGGCTGGGTTAAGTGCTACTTCTTGGACGCTTTTCCACTCGACCATGGTAACCCTAGAGAAAATTTTTAAGAATTCAAAACTTAATGCCAAACGTCCAGGCGCTTCATCCAGCCGATCTTGGCTGGGTTAAGTGCTACTTCTTGGACGCTTTTCCACTAGACCAAGGTAACCCTGGAGAAAATTTTTAAGAATACAAAACTTAATATCAAACATCCAGGCTTCATCTAACCAATCTTGTCCGTGAAAGGTGCTACTTCTTGAACTCTTTTCCATTCAACCCCTGCCACCCTGGAAGAAATTTTTTAATCTTCAAAACCTGAGTCCAGATATCTAGGTGCTTCATCCAGCCGATCTTGGCTGGGTTAAGTGCTACTTCTTGGACGCTTTTCCACTCGACCATGGTAACCCTGGAGAAAGTGTTTAAGAATTCAAAACTTAATGCCAAACATCCAGGCTACATCTAGCCAATCTTTTTCTGTGAAAGGTGCTACTTCTTGGAATCTTTTCAACTCAACCCCTGCCACCCTGGAGGAACTTTTTTAATTTTCAAAACCTGAGTCCAGATATCTAGGTGCTTCATCCAGCCTATCTTGGCTGGGTTAAGTGCCACTTCTTGACAGCTTTTCCACTCGACCATGGTAAGCCTAGAGAAAATTTTTAAGAATTCAAAACTTAATGCCAAACATCCAGGCTTCATCTAACCAATCTTGGCCGTGAAAGGTGCTACTTTTTGGTTTCTTTTCCATTCAACCCCTGCAACCCTGGAGGATTTTTTTTAATTTTCAAAACCTGAGTCCAGATATCTAGGCGCTTCATCCAGCCGATCTTGGCTGGGTTAAGTGCTAGTTCTTGGACGCTTTTCCACTCGACCATGGTAACCCTGGAGAATATTTTTAAGAATTCAAAACTTAAAGCCAAACATCCAAGCGCTTCATCTAGCCAATTTTGGCCGTGAAAGGTGCTACTTCTTGGACTCTTTTCCATTCAACCGCTGCCACCCTGGAGGAATTTTTAAATTTTCAAAGCAAAAGTCCAAACGTCCAGGCGCTTCATCCATCCGATCTTGGCTGGGTTAAGTGCTACTTCTTGGACGCTTTACCGCTCGACCATGGTAACCCTGGAGAAAATTTTTAAGAATTCAAAACTTAATGCCAACCATCCAGGCTACATCTAGCCAATCTTTTTCTGTGAAAGGTGCTACTTCTTGGAATCTTTTCCATTCAAACCCTGCCACCCTGGAGGAATTTTTTTAATTTTCAAAACCTGAGTGCAGATATCTAGGCGCTTCATCCAGTCGATCTTGGCTGGGTTAAGTGCTACTTCTTGGACGCTTTTCCACTCGACCATGGTAACCCTGGAGAAAATGTTTAAGACTTCAAAACTTAATTTCAAACATCCAGGCGCTTCATCTTGCCAATCTTGGCCGTGAAAGGTGCTACTTGCTTGGACTCTTTTCCATTCAAACCCTGCCACCCTGGAGAAATTTTTAAATTTTGAAAGCAAAAATCCAAACGTCCAGGCGCTTCATCCAGCCGATCTTGGCGGGGTTAAGTGCTACTTCTTGGACGCTTTTCCACTCGACCATGGTAACCCTGGAGAAAATTTTTAAGAATTCAAAACTTAATGCCAAACATCCAGGCGCTTCATCTAGCCAATCTTGGCCGTGAAAGGTGCTACTTCTTGGACTCTTTACCATTCAGCCCCTGCCACCCTGAAGAATTTTTTTTTTAATTTTCAAAACCTGAGTCCAGATATCTAGGCGCTTCATCCAGTCGATCTTGGCTGGGTTAAGTGCTACTTCTTGGACGCTTTTCCACTCGACCATGGTAACCCTGGAGAAAATTTTTAAGAATTCAAAACTTAATGCCAAACATCCAGGTGCTTCATCTAGCCAATCTTGGCCGTGAAAGGTGCCACTTCTTGGTTTCTTTTCCATTCAACCCCTGCCACCCTGGAGGAATTTTTTTTATTTTTCAAAACCTGAGTCCAGATATCTAGGCGCTTCGTCCAGTCGATCTTGGCTGGGTTAAGTGCTACTTCTTGGACGCTTTTCCACTCGACCATGGTAACCCTGGGGAAAATGTTTAAGAATTCAAAACTTAATGCCAAACATCCAGGCGCTTCATCTAGCCAATCTTGGCCGTGAAAGGTGCTACTTCTTGGACTCTTTCCATTCAACCCCTGCCACCCTGGAGAAATTTTTTAATTTTCAAAACCTGAGTCCAGATATCTAGGCGCTTCTTCCAGCCGATCTTGGCTGGGTTAAGTGCTACTTCTTGGACGCTTTTACACTCGATCATGGTAACCCTGGAGAAAATGTTTAAGAATTCAAAACTTAATGCCAAACATCCAGGCGCTTCATCTAGCCAATCTTGGCCGTGAAAGGTGCTACTGCTTGGACTCTTTTCCATTCAACCCCTGCCACCCTGGAAGAAATTTTTAATTTTCAAAGCAAAAGTCCAAACATCCAGGCGCTTCATCCAGCTAAACTTGGCTGGGTTAAGTTTTACTTCTTGAACGCTTTTCCACTCGTCCATGGTAACCCTGGAGAAAATTTTTAAGAATTCAAAACTTAATGC
Organism: Puntigrus tetrazona; assembly: GCF_018831695.1. NCBI lineage: Eukaryota > Metazoa > Chordata > Actinopteri > Cypriniformes > Cyprinidae > Puntigrus > Puntigrus tetrazona. The sequence continues at coordinate 95,238 of NW_025048764.1, read as the reverse complement.
CAAACGTCCAGGCGATTCATCCAGCCGATCTTGGCTAGGTTAAGTGCTACTTCTTGAGCGCTTTTCCACTCGACCATGGTAAGCCTAGAGAAAATTTTTAAGAATTCAAAACTTAATGCCAAACATGTAGGCTTCATCTAACCAATCTTGGCCGTGAAAGGTGCTACTTCTTGAACTCTTTTCAATTCAACCCCTGCCAAACTGGAGGAAATTTTTAAATTTTCAAAGCAAAAGTCCAAACGTCCAGGCGCTTCATCCAGCCGATCTTGGCTGGGTTAAGTGCTACTTCTTGAGCGCTTTTCCACTCGACCATGGTAACCCTGGAGAAAATTTTTAAGAATTCAAAACTTAAAGCCAAACATTCAGGCGCTTCTCATCTAGCCAATCTTGGCCGTGAAAGGTGCTACTTCTTGGACTCTTTTCCATTCAACCCCTGCCACCCTGGAGGATTTTTTTTAATTTTCAAAGACTGAGTCCAGATATCTAGGCGCTTCATCCAGCCGATCTTGGCTGGGTTAAGTGCTACTTCTTGGACGCTTTTCCTCTCGACCATGGTAACCCTGGAGAAAATTTTTAAGAATTCAAAACTTAATGCCAAACATCCAGGCTTCATCTAGCCAATCTTGGCCGTGAAAGGTGCTACTTCTTGGACTCTTTTCCATTCAACCCCTGCCACCCTGGAGGAAATTTTTTGATTTTCAAAGACTGAGTCCAGATATCTAGGCGCTTCATCCAGCCGATCTTGGCTGGGTTAAGTGCTACTTCTTGGACGCTTTTCTACTCAACCATGGTAACCCTGGAGAAAATTTTTAAGAATTCAAAACTTAATGCCAAACGTCCAGGCGCTTCATCCAGCCGATCTTGGCTGGGTTAAGTGCTACTTCTTGGACGTTTTTCCACTCGACCATGGTAACCCTGGAGAAAATTTTTAAAAATTCAAAACTTAATGCCAAACATCCAGGCTTCATCTAACCAATCTTGGCCGTGAAAGGTGCTACTTCTTGGACTCTTTTCCATTCAACCCCTGCCACCCTGGAGGAAATTTTTAATTTTCAAAGACTGAGTCCAGATATCTAGGCGCTTCATCCAGCCGATCTTGGCTGGGTTAAGTGCAACTTCTTGGACGCTTTTCCACTCGACCATGCTAATCCTGGAGAAAATTTTTAAGAATTCAAAACTTAATGCCAAACGTCCAGGCGCTTAATCCAGCCGATCTTGGCTGGGTTAAGTGCTACTTCTTGGACGCTTTTCCACTCGACCATGGTATGCCTAGAGAAAATTTTTAAGAATTCAAAACTTAATGCCAAACATCCAGGCTTCATCTAACCAATCTTGGCCGTGAAAGGTACTACTTCTTGGACTCTTTTCCTTTCAACCCCTGCCACCCTGGAGGAAGTTTTTTAATTTTCAAAACCTGAGTCCAGATATCTAGGCGTTTCATCCAGCCGAACTTGGCTGGGTTAAGTGCTACTCCTTGGACGCTTTTCCACTCGACCATGGTAACCCTGGAGAAAATGTTTAAGAATTCAAAACTTAATGCCAAACATCCAGGCTTCATCTAACCAATCTTCGCCGTGAAAGGTGCTACTTCTTGGACTCTTTTCCATTCAACCCCTGCCACCCTGGAGGATATTTTTTAATTTTCAAAACCTGAGTCCAGATATCTAGGCGCTTCATCCAGCCGATCTTGGCTGGGTTAAGTGCTACTTCTTGGACGCTTTACCACTCAACCATGGTAACCCTGGTGAAAAAACATCCAGGCTTCATCTAATCAATCTTGGCCGTGAAAGTTGCTACTTCTTGGACTCTTTTCCATTCAACCCCTGCCACCCTGAAGGAAATTTTTTAATTTTCAAAACCTGAGTCCAGATATCTAGGTGCTTCATCCAGCCGATCTTGGCTGGGTTAAGTGCTACTTCTTGGACGCTTTTCCACTCGACCATGGTAAACCTAGAGAAAATTTTTAAGAATTCAAAACTTAATGCCAAACATCCAGGCTTCATCTAGCCAATCTTGGCCGTGAAAGGTGCTACTTCTTGGTTTCTTTTCCATTCAACCCCTGCAACCCTGGAGGAATTTTTTTTAGTTTTCAAAACCTGAGTCCAGATATCTAGGCGCTTCATCCAGCCGATCTTGGATGGGTTAAGTGCTACTTCTTGGACGCTTTTCTACTCGACCATGCTAACCCTGTAGAAAATTTTTAAGAATTCAAAATTTAATGCCAAACGTCCAGGCGCTTCATCCAGCCGATCTTGGCTGGGTTAAGTGCTACTTCTTGGACGCTTTTCCACTCGACCATGGTAACCCTGGAGAAAATTTTTAAGAATTCAAAACTTAATGCCAAACATCCAGGCTTCATCTAACCAATCTTGGCCGTGAAAGGTGCTACTTCTTGAACTCTTTTCAATTCAAACCCTGCCAACCTGGAGGAATTTTTTAATTTTCAAAGCAAAAGTCCAAACGTCCAGGCGCTTCGTCCAGCCAATCTTGGCGGGGTTAAGTGCTACTTCTTGGATGCTTTTCCACTCGACCATGGTAAACCTGGAGAAAATTTTTAAGAATTCAAAACTTAATACCAAACATCCAGGCTACATCTAGCCAATCTTTTCTGTGAAATGTGCTACTTCTTGGAATCTTTTCCACTCAACCCCTGCCACCCTGGAGGAAATTTTTTAATTTTCAAAACCTGAGTCCAGATATCTAGGCGCTTCATCCAGTCGATCTTGGCTGGGTTAAGTGCTACTTCTTGGAAACTTTTCCACTCGACCATGGTAAGCCTAGAGAAAATTTTTAAGAATTCAAAACTTAATGCCAAACATCCAGGCTTCATCTAACCAATCTTGGCCGTGAAAGGTGCTACTTCTTGAACTCTTTTCCATTCAACCCATGCCACCCTGAAGAAATTTTTTTAATTTTCAAAACCTAAGTCCAGATATCTAGGCGCTTCATCCAGTCGATCTTGGCTGGGTTAAGTGCTACTTCTTGGACGCTTTTTTCCACTCGACCATGGTAACCCTGGAGAAAATGTTTAAGAATTCAAAACTTAATGCCAAACATACAGGCGCTTCATCTAGCCAATCTTGGCCGTGAAAGGTGCTACTTCTTGGACTCTTTCCATTCAACCCCTGCCACCCTGGAGGAATTTTTTTAATTTTCAAAGCAAAAGTCCAAACATCCAGGCGCTTCATCCAGCTAAACTTGGCTGGGTTAAGTTCTACTTCTTGGACGCTTTTCCATTCGTCCATGGTAACCCTGGAGAAAATTTTTAAGAATTCAAAACTTAATGCCAAACATCCAGGCTTCATCTAGCCAATGTTGGCTGTGAAAGGTGCTACTTCTTGGACTCTTTTCCATTCAACCCCTGCCACCCTGGAGGAATGTTTTTAATTTTCAAAGACTGAGTCCAGATATCTAGGCGCTTCATCCAGCCGATCTTGCCTGGGTTAAGTGCTACTTCTTGGACGCTTTTCCTCTCGACCATGGTAACCCTGGAGAAAATTTTTAAGAATTCAAAACTTATTGCCAAACATCCAGGCTTCATCTAACCAATCTCGGCCGTGAAAGGTGCTACTTCTTGGACTCTTTTCCATTCAACCCCTGCCACCCTGAAGGAAATTTTTAAACTTTCAAAGCAAAAATCTAAACATCCAGGCGCTTCATCCAGCCGATCTTGGCTGGGTTAAGTGCTACTTCTTGGACGCTTTTCCACTCGACCATGGTAAGCCTGGAGAAATTTTTTAAGAATTCAAAACTTATTGCCAAACATCCAGGCTTCATCTAACCAATCTTGGCCGTGAAAGGTGCTACTTCTTGGACTCTTTTCCTTTCAACCCCTGCCACCCTGGAGGAAATTTTTTGATTTTCAAAACCTGAGTCCAGATATCTAGGCGCTTCATCCAGCCGATCTTGGCTGGGTTAAGTGCTACTTCTTGGACACTTTTCCACTCGACCATGCTAACCCTGGAGAAAATTTTTAAGAATTCAAAACTTAATGCCAAACGTCCAGGCGCTTCATCCAGCCGATCTTGGCTGGGTTAAGTGCTACTTCTTGGACGCTTTTCCACTCGACCATGGTAACCCTGGAGAAAATTTTTAAGAATTCAAAACTTAATGCCAAACATCTAGGCTTCATCTAACCAATCTTCGCCGTGAAAGGTGCTACTTCTTGGACTCTTTTCCTTTCAACCCCTGCCACCCTGAAGGAAATTTTTTTAATTTTCAAAACCTGAGTCCAGATATCTAGGTGCTTCATCCAGCCGATCTTGGCTGGGTTAAGTGCTACTTCTTGGACGCTTTTCCACTCGACCATGGTAAACCTAGAGAAAATTTTTAAGAATTCAAAACTTAATGCCAAACATCCAGGCTTCATCTAGCCAATCTTGGCCGTGAAAGGTGCTACTTCTTGGTTTCTTTTCCATTCAACCCCTGCAACCCTGGAGGAATTTTTTTTAGTTTTCAAAACCTGAGTCCAGATATCTAGGCGCTTCATCCAGCCGATCTTGGATGGGTTAAGTGCTACTTCTTGGACGCTTTTCTACTCGACCATGCTAACCCTGTAGAAAATTTTTAAGAATTCAAAATTTAATGCCAAACGTCCAGGCGCTTCATCCAGCCGATCTTGGCTGGGTTAAGTGCTACTTCTTCTTGGGCGCTTTTCCACTCGACCATGGTAACCCTGGAGAAAATTTTTAAGAATTCAAAACTTAATGCCAAACATCCAGGCTTCATCTAACCAATCTTGGCCGTGAAAGGTGCTACTTCTTGAACTCTTTTCAATTCAAACCCTGCCAACGTGGAGGAAATTTTTTAATTTTCAAAGCAAAAGTCCAAACGTCCAGGCGCTTCATCCAGCCAATCTTGGCGGGGTTAAGTGCTACTTCTTGGATGCTTTTCCACTCGACCATGGTAAACCTGGAGAAAATTTTTAAGAATTCAAAACTTAATACCAAACATCCAGGCTACATCTAGCCAATCTTTTTCTGTGAAATGTGCTACTTCTTGGAATCTTTTCCACTCAACCCCTGCCACCCTGGAGGAAATTTTTTTAATTTTCAAAACCTGAGTCCAGATATCTAGGCGCTTCATCCAGTCGATCTTGGCTGGGTTAAGTGCTACTTCTTGGAAACTTTTCCACTCGACCATGGTAAGCCTAGAGAAAATTTTTAAGAATTCAAAACTTAATGCCAAACATCCAGGCTTCATCTAACCAATCTTGGCCGTGAAAGGTGCTACTTCTTGAACTCTTTCCATTCAACCCCTGCCACCCTGAAGGAAATTTTTAAACTTTCAAAGCAAAAATCTAAACATCCAGGCGCTTCATCCAGCCGATCTTGGCTGGGTTAAGTGCTACTTCTTGGACGCTTTTCCACTCGACCATGGTAAGCCTGGAGAAATTTTTTAAGAATTCAAAACTTATTGCCAAACATCCAGGCTTCATCTAACCAATCTTGGCCGTGAAAGGTGCTACTTCTTGGACTCTTTTCCTTTCAACCCCTGCCACCCTGGAGGAAATTTTTTGATTTTCAAAACCTGAGTCCAGATATCTAGGCGCTTCATCCAGCCGATCTTGTCTGGGTTAAGAGCTACTTCTTGGACGCTTTTCCACTCGACCATGGTAAGCCTGGAGAAATTTTTTAAGAATTCAAATCTTAATGCCAAACATCCAGGCTTCATCTAACCAATCTTGGCCGTGAAAATTACTACTTCTTGGACTCTTTTACTTTCAAGCCCTGCCACCCTGGAGGAATTTTTTTTAATTTTCAAAACCTGAGTCCAGATATCTAGGCGCTTCATCCAGCCGATCTTGGCTGGGTTAAGTGCTACTTCTTGGACACTTTTCCACTCGACCATGCTAACCCTGGAGAAAATTTTTAAGAATTCAAAACTTAATGCCAAACGTCCAGGCGCTTCATCCAGCCGATCTTGGCTGGGTTAAGTGCTACTTCTTGACGCTTTTTCCACTCGACCATGGTAACCCTGGAGAAAATTTTTAAGAATTCAAAACTTAATGCCAAACATCTAGGCTTCATCTAACCAATCTTCGCCGTGAAAGGTGCTACTTCTTGGACTCTTTTCCTTTCAACCCCTGCCACCCTGAAGAAAATTTTTTAATTTTCAAAACCTGAATCCAGATATCTAGGCGCTTCATCCAGCCGTTCTTGGCTGTGTTAAGTGCTACTTCTTGGACGCTTTTCCACTCGACCATGGTAACCCTGGAGAAAATTTTTAAGAATTCAAAACTTAATGCCAAACATCCAGGCGCTTCATCTAGCCAATCTTGGCCGTGAAAAGTGATACTTCTTGGACTCTTTTCCATTCAACCCCTGCCACCCTGAAGGAAATTTTTAAACTTTCAAAGCAAAAATCTAAACGTGCAGGCGCTTCATCCAGCCGATCTTGGCTGGGTTAAGTGCTACTTCTTGGACGCTTTTCCACTCGACCATGGTAAGCCTAGAGAACATTTTTAAGAATTCAAAACTTAATGCCAAACATCCAGTTGCTTCATCTAGCCAATCTTGGCTGTGAAAGGTGCTACTTCTTGGTTTCTTTTCCATTCAACCCCTGCCACCCTGGAGGAATTTTTTTAAATTTTCAAAACCTGAGTACAGATATCTAGGCGCTTCTTCCAGCCGATCTTGGCTGGGTTAAGTGCTACTTCTTGGACGCTTTTCCACTCGATCATGGTAACCCTAAAGAAAATTTTTAAGAATTCAAAACTTAAGGCCAAACATTCAGGCACTTCATCTAGCCAATTTTGGCCGTGAAAGGTGCTACTTCTTGGACTCTTTTCCATTCAACCGCTGCCACCCTGGAGGAAATTTTTACATTTTCAAAGCAAAGGTCCAAACATCCAGGCGCTTCATCCAGCTAAAATTGGCTGGGTTAAGTTCTACTTCTTGGACACTTTTCCACTCGTCCATGGTAACCCTGGAGAACATTTTTAAGAATACAAAACTTAATGCCAAACATCCAGGTTTCATCTAACCAATCTTGGCCGTGAAAGGTGCTACTTCTTGGACTCTTTCCATTCAACCCCTGCCACCCTGGAGGAATTTTTTTAATTTTCAAAACCTGAGTCCAGATATCTAGGCGCTTCTTCCAGCCGATCTTGGCTGGGTTAAGTGCTACTTCTTGGACGCTTTTCCACTCGATCATGGTAACCCTAAAGAAAATTTTTAAGAATTCAAAACTTAAGGCCAAACATTCAGGCACTTCATCTAGCCAATTTTGGCCGTGAAAGGTGCTACTTCTTGGACTCTTTTCCATTCAACCGCTGCCACCCTGGAGGAAATTTTTACATTTTCAAAGCAAAGGTCCAAACATCCAGGCGCTTCATCCAGCTAAAATTGGCTGGGTTAAGTTCTACTTCTTGGACACTTTTCCACTCGTCCATGGTAACCCTGGAGAACATTTTTAAGAATACAAAACTTAATGCCAAACATCCAGGTTTCATCTAACCAATCTTGGCCGTGAAAGGTGCTACTTCTTGGACTCTTTCCATTCAACCCCTGCCACCCTGGAGGAATTTTTTTAATTTTCAAAACCTGAGTCCAGATATCTAGGCGCTTCTTCCAGCCGATCTTGGCTGGGTTAAGTGCTACTTCTTGGACACTTTTCCACTCGATCATGGTAACCCTAGAGAAAATGTTTAAGAATTCAAAACTTAATGCCAAACATCCAGGCTTCATCTAGCCAATATTGGCTGTGAAAGGTGCTACTTCTTGGACTCTTTTCCATTCAACCCCTGCCACCCTGGAAGAATTTTTTTATTTTCAAAACCTGAGTCCAGATATCTAGGCGCTTCATCCAGTCGATCTTGACTGGGTTAAGTGCTACTTCTTGACGCTTTTCCACTCGACCATGGTAACCCTGGAGAAAATTTTTAAGAATTCAAAACTTAATGCCAAACATCCAGGCTTCATCTAACCAATCTTGGCCATGAAAAGTGATACTTCTTGGACTCTTTTCCATTCAACCCCTGCCAACCTGAAGGAAATTTTTAAACTTTCAAAACCTGAGTCCAGATATCTAGGCGCTTCATCCAGTCGATCTTGGCTGGTTTAAGTGCTACTTCTTGGACGCTTTACCACTCGACCATGATAACCCTGGAGAAAATTTTTAAGAGTTCAGAACTTAATGCCAAACATCCAGGCTTCATCTAACCAATCTTGGCCTTGAAAGGTGCTACTTCTTGGACTCTTTTCCATTCAACCCCTGCCACCCTGGAAGAAATTTTTTGATTTTCAAAACCTGAGTCCAGATATCTAGGCGCTTCATCCAGCCGATCTTGGCTGGGTTAAGTGCTACTTCTTGGACGCTTTTTCACTCGACCATGGTAACCCTAGAGAAAATTTTTAAGAATTCAAAACTTAATGCCAAACGTCCAGGCACTTCATCCAGCCGATCTTGGCTGGGTTAAGTACTACTTCTTAGACGCGTTTTTTCTACTCGACCATGGTAAGCCTAGAGAAAATTTTTAAAAATTCAAAACTTAATGCCAAACATCCAGGTGCTTCATCTAGCCAATCTTGGCCGTGAAAGGTGCTACTTCTTGGTTTCTTTTCTATTCAACCCCTGCAACCCTAGAGGAATTTTTTTAATTTTCAGAACCTGAGTCCAGATATCTAGGCGCTTCATCCAGCCGATCTTGGCTGGGTTAAGTGCTACTTCTTGGACGCTTTTCCACTCGACCATGGTATGCCTAGAGAAAATTTTTAAGAATTCAAAACTTAATGCCAAACATCCAGGCTTCATCTAACCAATCTTGGCCGTGACAGGTACTACTTCTTGGACTCTTTTCCTTTCAACCCCTGCCACCCTGGAGGAAAATTTTTAATTTTCAAAACCTGAGTCCAGATATCTAGGCATTTCATCCAGCCGATCTTGGCTGGGTTAAGTGCTACTTCTTGGACGCTTTTCCACTCGACCATGGTAACCCTGGAGAAAATGTTTAAGAATTCAAAACTTAATGCCAAACATCCAGGCACTTCATCTAGCCAATTTTTTGCCGTGAAAGGTGCTACTTCTTGGACTCTTTTCCATTCAACCGCTGCCACCCTGGAGGAAATTTTTACATTTTCAAAGCAAAAGTCCAAACATCCAGGCGCTTCATCCAGCTAAACTTGGCTGGGTTAAGTTCTACTTCTTGGATGCTTTTCCACTCGTCCATGGTAACCCTGGAGAAAATTTGTAAGAATTCAAAACTTAATGCCAAACATCCAGGTGCTTCATCTAGCCAATCTTGGCCGTGAAAGGTGCTACTTCTTGGTTTCTTTTCCATTCAACACCTGCAACCCTGGAGGAAATTTTTTAATTTTCAAAACCTGAGTCCAGATATCTAGGCGCTTCTTCCAGCCAATCTTGGCTGGGTTAAGTGCTACTTCTTGGACGCTTTTCCACTCGATCATGGTAACCCTAGAGAAAATTTTTAAGAATTCAAAACTTAACGCCAAACATTCAGGCACTTCATCTAGCCAATTTTGGCCGTGAAAGGTGCTACTTCTTGGACTCTTTTCCATTCAACTGCTGCCACCCTGGAGGAAATTTTTTAATTTTCAAAGACTGAGTCCAGATATCTAGGCGCTTTATCCAGCCGATCTTGGCTGGGTTAAGTGCTACTTCTTGGACACTTTTCCACTCGACCATGCTAACCCTGGAGAAAATTTTTAAGAACTCAAAACTTAATGCCAAACGTCCAGGCGCTTCATCTAGCCAATTTTTTGCCGTGAAAGGTGCTACTTCTCGGACTCTTTTCCATTCAACCGCTGCCACCCTGGAGGAAATTTTAAAATTTTCAAAGCAAAAGTCCAAACATCTAGGCGCTTCATCCAGCTAAACTTGGCTGGGTTAAGTTCTACTTCTTGGACGCTTTTCCACTCGTCCATGGTAACCCTGGAGAAAATTTTTAAGAATTCAAAACTTAATGCCAAACATCCAGGCTTCATCTAGCCAATGTTGGCTGTGAAAGGTGCTACTTCTTGGACTCTTTTCCATTCAACCCCTGCCACCCTGGAGGATTTTTTTTAATTTTCAAAGACTGAGTCCAGATATCTAGGCGCTTCATCCAGCCGTTCTTGGCTGGGTTAAGTGCTACTTCTTGGACACTTTTCCTCTCGACCATGGTAACCCTGGAGAAAATTTTTAAGAATTCAAAACTTAATGCCAAACATCCAGGCTTCATCTAACCAATCTTGGCCGTGAAAGGTGCTACTTCTTGGACTCTTTTCCATTCAACCCCTGCCACCCTGGAGGAAATTTTTTAATTTTCAAAGACTGAGTCCAGATATCTAGGCGCTTCATCCAGCCGATCTTGGCAGGGTTAAGTGCAACTTCTTGGACGCTTTTCCACTCGACCATGCTAATTCTGGAGAAAATTTTTAAGAATTCAAAACTTAATGCCAAACATCCAGGCTACATCTAGCCAATCTTTTTCTGTGAAAGGTGCTACTTCTTGGAATCTTTTCCACTCAACCCCTGCCACCCTGGAGGACTTTTTTTTAATTTTCAAAACCTGAGTCCAGATATCTAGGCGCTTCATCCAGTCGATCTTGGCTGGGTTAAGTGCTACGTCTTGGACGCTTTTCCACTCGAGCATGGTAATCCTGGAGAAATTTTTTAAGAATTCAAAACTTAATGCCAAAATTCCAGGCACTTCATCTAGCCAATCTTGGCCGTGAATGATGCTACTTCTTGGACTCTTTTCCATTTAACCCCTGCCTCCCTGGAGGAAATTTTTTAATTTTCAAAGGAAAAGTCCAAACATCCAGGCGCTTCATCCAGCCGATCTTGGCTGGGTTAAGTGCTGCTTCTTGGACGCTTTACCACTCAACCATGGTAACCCTGGTGAAAAAACATCTAGGCTTCATCTAATCAATCTTGGCCGTGAAAGGTGCTACTTCTTGGACTCTTTTCCATTCAACCTCTGCCACCCTGAAGGAAATTTTTTAATTTTCAAAACCTGAGTTTATATATCTAGGTGCTTCATCCAGCTGATCTTGGCTGGGTTAAGTGCTACTTCTTGGACGCTTTTCCACTCGACCATGGTAAGCCTAGAGAAAATTTTTAAGAATTCAAAACTTAATGCCAAACATCCAGGCTTCATCTAACCAATCTTGGCCGTGAAAGGTGCTACTTCTTGGTTTTTTTTTTCCATTCAACCCCTGCAACCCTGGAGGAATTTTTTTTAATTTTCAAAACCTTAGTCCAGATATCTAGGCGCTTCATCCAGCCGATCTTGGCTGGGTCAAGTGCTAATTCTTGGACGCTTTTCCACTCGACCATGGTAACCCTGGAGACAATTTTTAAGAATTCAAAATTTAATGCCAAACATCCAGGCTTCATCTAACCAATCTTGGCCGTGAAAGGTACTACTTCTTGGACTCTTTTCCTTTCAACCCCTGCCTCCCTGGAGGAAATTTTTTAATTTTCAAAACCTGAGTCCAGATATTGTTGGGAAAAATCTTTGTTGTTTCCCTCCCAGGTTCAGGTCTGTCAATGATGAGACTTACTCTTAAATTTAAAATCTTAAGTTTAATAAAGTCAGAATAATTGAGACTGAGCTCAGGATACAGAACAACAGCATCAAGGCATGCAGGGCAGTCCTGTATGCTCACACTACATTTCACACAATATTTATATTCTTGTGCTTGGGTCTTCCTCCCATTCAGGGTGTCCTTCACAGAACCAGGTGCAGTTGTTTCTTCTCGACCAGTAGATGAGCTCAGCAGTCTCCATATCTTGTTTCTGTAGATAAGACATTTTGTACAGCACATACACACATAATATCAAAATGGAAAAACACATAATATCAAATGGAAAAACACAGCCTTTATGAGGCCTGGGCACAGTGCTTCTATTGAGTAAAACCTGTAAAACATAAATCCTTTAAAACATAAATCCCACAATTCCCTCTCTTGATCTCTCTAAAAGAGATCACAACTTTTGCTCCACTTCTTCCTCACAGTGAATCACCTGGTATAAGTCAAATTCCCACAGGCAATCTTTTCCTTTTTCCCTTACCAGAGTTAGTTTTGCTTCTCCCCCACCCCTTATGACATCTCTTTTGTGTCTGCCTTGAGTCCCTCCTCTCTTGTTCCATTCCACAGTATCAACGTTATTATTACTACAACAATTCCCACCCCCCAACATGTGACCACCTTGTTAACATTATCCCTCATGATTTAGCACCATAATTATTATCTGCTTGTTGTTTGTCTCCCTCCTCGGGTTGGTCTGTTGCCGTTTCCCCGTCTCCCATCTCTTCTCCCTCTTCTCCCTCTCTCTGACCTTCTCGAAGGTCAGCTCGAACTGTTGTCAGAAACCTGCTAGGGTCATAACAGAAACAGCAAGCAGACAAGTGAAACCATGTGTTACCTTTTCCAGCCAACTGTACGCAGTCACGAGGTTCGCGCAGGTATTTTCATGGGCTCTGACCACCTGGGGCAGACCATTTTCGTTTCATTTGTTTCAGCCTCACCCACTGCTCGTCATGTCCTCTTTTCATGTCCAATTCCTGTTGCTCTATTTCAGGCCAAAACGTCTGTGTGGAAAATGTGTTAATAACAGCTCTTACTTTTTGTTTGTAGGCCTTAGGTTTATCAGTGTACCCATCCCCAGGCATTGGGGCCCATGGGCCAGAAATTGGCGTCCAGTGGTTAATTCAAAAGCAGTAAATCCAGTGGTTCTGTTTATTGAACATCTCACAGACATTAAAGCTATTGGTAATGCTTCTACCCAATTCACAGAAGTGCTTGCACAGATTTTGGCTATTTTGTTTTTATGGTCAGGTTCAGTCGTTCAACTTTACCTTGGCTTTTATTATGGTATACTCCTCCATATTAGTGCTTCTGGGAAGGATGCAGCTTGCTCTCTAATTATAAACTCAACACTCGTCTTTGTTGAAATTGTTTCTGGTATAGCACACCACTCACAGTTTTGCCCGTGGTTGTCACATCTAAATCTAAAGGTTGGCCATAGTCTGGGGTTTGTAGAGCAGCAGCCTTTGCCATGTCCCCTTTACGGTAATTAAGGCCTGTTCAGCCTCTGTTGTCAAATTCAATTCACCCTTACTTTTTTATTCCTATTTCCTTCACTAAAGCTCTAAATGTATACACAAAAATGCATTTGCCAGATCTATACAGTAGAAGTCGGTGTGTTCTGGGGTCAATCTGGTTAAAATGGTGTAAGGATTTGAAGTGGGCAGTTGTATTGTCATAACCCTCTCATTTATTTTTCTCAGGTCATTTACCATTCTATATTTCCTGTGTAGTGTTTAATGACAGGCAGTATTGGGGTGTTCCACTCAGAGGTGGTCTCACACAGCACTCCCTTGTTCAATAGACTCTGAATGGTGGGGGCAATACCAGTCATGGCCTCACAATTATTTCTATACTGTCTCTCCTTTACCACTGTTGTTTTGTCTATTTCAAAAGACACTGGTTGAATATCACAATAACCCACATCCTCACTTCCTGTTGACCATAACTTTTCTGGTAGGTTGGCTAACATCTCTTCTGCCCCTGGCCCATCCATTACAGCATTAGTCTTTTCTCTGTTTGACCTTAACTTCTCGTACCTGCCCTCACATATTTCTTCTATGTGTAGTCTGTGACCTCCTGTCATGTGCTATCTTTCCCAACCCTGTCTCTCATCTTCCCAATCTGCTGCCTGTTTTAGTCTTTTTACCATGGGCCCTAAGGCCTTTGCTCCGTGGTGTTTACTTATCATTAAGGAAATGTGTGGTACAGAGACAGTTTTCATTTCAAACCAGTCATATTTTTCCTTACTTAACCTTACTTCCACAGCTACCCCTTCCTTTCCAATGTATATGACTCAGCCTTTCAGGTTGGTATCTCTTTGATCTACATATTGGCTAAACTCTGTTGCATAAACCTCATCATTGCTTTTTGTCATAGTATAAAGTACAGTATAATGGGTCAGAAACTGTCAGGAAGTGTCTCAACAGGTCTGGTCTCTGGTTTATCAGCTGCCTAAAGTTGGTTTGTTCTGGATGCAGCACTCTGACCCAATAAATGTCCACTCCCACTCTTCCTTTTTTAGTTAATACCCATTGACCAGCTGCAGGTACTAGACCACCCTTAATGGAACAGTTTTGTGTTTTTCCATTTGGAAAAGTTAAAATTATGCCCTCTGGGCTACACAGAATTTTCACCCCCAATTTTACTAACAGGTCTCGTCTGAGCAGAGCAGAGGGCACACTGGCAAAGCATAATAAAGTCCTTTCTCAACCATTCCAGCCTGATTGTATAGAAGTAGGCCCCAGTGTCCACTAAGGCCTGTACTGGCTGTCTGTTGACCAGTATAGTTAGGTAGGGCTCAGCCTCAGCCCCCTTACAGGTTCTCTGTTGGTCTCACAATAATCCGCCTGGTCTGCCTGGCCCCAGACTGGGCTTTGTCTGGGCACCTGTTGGTTGGTAGACCACGGGACATTTCTGGGGACACCTCTTCCTCTTCCTGAGGCCCTCCTCTGACAGGAGCCCGTCCCCGTGCAGGAGGTTGTCCCGTCTATTCAGTGGGCAGTCTTTTCTCCAGTGATCACCTGCTCCGCACAGATAGCACCCCTGCTCTCTCCCTGGTCTCCCGTAATTCCCCCTATAATTTTGGTTTTCCCACCCATTTCCATAAGGTGGCCATTCCTGCAGCGGATCATATGGATAATCATATGGGCCCTGAGGCTGATAGTTTGCTGCCCCTTGTGACACTTCCTGTCCCTTCATCCCCTGATTCATTACAGGCATTTGCAGAGCTCCCTCTCTAGGCTTCTTTTTATTCTTTTCTCAATTTTAGTAGCTGTGTTTTCAGTTTTTCTACCTCAGAATCCTCCCTTTCTTGTTTTTCCATGGCTTTGTCTACATAGTAAATGAAATACCTGGCCCATGTCTCTCCACTACCCCCACACATTTCTGGACTGTTTTCTACTTGTTGTTTTGCTTTTTCTGGAACTCCCTTCACTACTGCCTGCCTGTAAAACTCTTTACAGATGTCACTGCAATCTGGGTGCTGCCCTGTCCTTTCTTCCCATTCAGCTTCTGTCCTATGCAGATATGCTGATGCAGATTCTTCTGCTCCTATCTTAAATTTTATAGATTGATAAGTCATTTTTGGTGTTGGATATAGGTTTGTAAGAGCCCTGCTTATTTGGGTAATTACTTTGGACAGTGGTTTCTCATTGGCCATGTCTTCTATTCTAGCTTCATCCTCTAAAGTAGTCATCTGGGTTCTGGTAAGCAGATGTCCCATTAGAGCCCTAAAGTCCCCTATTGCTAGTTCATTACCATGGGTTAATGTGGTCAGTTTATTTAACCATCTCATTCCTCCCTTAGTTAGATCTGGCAATTTCTGCAGTACTGCATTCATGTCTGCATTTCCCCATGGTCTATACTCTGGATTCTGTTGTCCTCCTATCCTGTACAGTGGATACTGGGTTGGGTATGTTGTTCTAACCCCATGTCTTTCTTTAAATTTAAGGCTTGTAATAAGGTTGTTCCTGAGGCACCTCCTTCTCCTTTGTGGGGGCTGGTAGCTGTACCAGCCCTCTGTTGGGCCTGTGCCGCCTGTTTATAACCCCAGTCTATGTCCAGCTCATATCCAGTGATTGTTACACTATCCTTTTCTTCACCCTGACCTTTAGCTAGGCTTAGCCCTTTCATTGAATCTTCCCTACATTCTTCTCTGATTTCCCTTTCCCTACTTTCGAGTTCTGCCCTCAGCATTCTGACATTTTCCTCCTCATGTATACTTTCTCCTCCATACAGACTACCTACTCTGCTTCCACATGCTGCCTCCTCCTTATCCACACCCGTCAGTCTCTTCCTTTCTCCAGTCAGCTGCCCTACGTGTCGCTCTAATTCCACTACTTCCTGAGTTCTCTGAAGTATTTCTCTGTCTAAACTACTGTTAATGATTGAACTCATGGGTTGTTTTGTCAGTTCTTCATTTATTAGCTCTCTTACTCTTTTTTCTTCTTCAAACCTAGCCTCCTCACTTTGTTCTACCTCAACTGTCCCTCCTGTCAGGACAAACCTTCCATTTTTATTTGCCTGTTTGGTTGTCGTGGACACTTCCCCTGCCACAACATGCATCACAGGCAGCATTAAAGGAGCGGAAGGGGACTTTTCTGCATAAGGGGGGGGGCCTAGGTTTTTCTTCTTCTGATTGTTTCTCATTAATAGCTGCAATTTTTACCCTGCAGACCATAACACTTTTATTCTGCTCCATATTCTAGTCTGATAGGCCTTTTCTTTCACCTCTTTTTCTAATTTCCCTTTAGTAAAAAATGTTGCAGCTTGCCTGTTCTGTACCGCCATTTTATGCTCTTTGTCTGCTCTTTCTTCTTCTCTCATTATGGCCCTTAATAGTTCCCCTTTGTTCTCAGTGGAATTGTCCCACCCATTAATACACTCTAATTGCTTCCATGCCTTTTATAATTCTCTTGTCACCCTTGGTTTTTCTTTAATTTCAGCCTGTGCCAACATTTGTCTACTCAATTTATCCCATACTTCCTTATAGGTAGTCATTTTATCAGTTTATTTTTTTTACCCTAGTCCAAATACACTTCTCACAATTTGGATTATGACCAAACAGTCTGCACCATCAGGTTATTGGGGTGTTTGTATGTCTAACTTTTCTATGCTTCCCTATGGGTACTAATTGGCTTTTTATTATATAATCTAACACCACCTATTTTCCCAGGATTAATGTCCTTAATACAGAAACCACTGTGTGTGCACTGCTTCTTTCACTCTTGTTTTATTTTTGTCATTCAGTGTCCCAATCTCTTGGGCTCATACATTCAGCTTTCTCCGCACTTGAGGCCAAACCCTCGCGTCCGTTCCTACCGGGTCACACTTAAGTGACGGTCCAGAGAGGGTGCGCGACAATTTGGTCTCAAAATACTCGAGATCAGCTTATCTCATTCACACACACACTCAGGTACACACACAGATCGATATAACACCACACTTCACAATATTTCTTATACCTTTTTTGTACCACGCCGGGTTTTACAAACTGTATTTTACCACGCCGGGTTTCACAAACTGCAACTTACCACGCCGGGTTTCACAAACTGTAGAGTACCACGCCGGGTTTCACGAACTGTAAGTTACCACGCCGGGTTTCACGAAATCACCCTTTTAGTGAATTTCAACCTTGCCAGGACATTAATTTTACAGCTCAACCATGCCAGGAAATTAATACTACAGTTCAACCTTGCCAGGAAATTACCTTTTGCAGTTCAACCTTGTCAGGAAATTACTTATACAGTTCAACCTTTCTAAAAGGACATTACCATTTTTCTATTCATTTTGACTGCATTTACTTCTTTAAATCTTTTTGAATTCGTCAATTATTCTGATTTCAATATACAGAAAACCACTGGTGCCTCCACCACTTCAACCAGATAATTTAGAGTAATCAATCCTGCAGTTCTTTTATGAAAAAGGTGACTGCTTACCTGTTTCGTTGTTCAGTACTGATGGTTGAAGCAGAGGATTCCCAGCAGAGACCTCGTCTCAGACAGATCCTGGTGCCCCCTCCAAATTGTTGGGAAAAATCTTTGTTGTTTCCCTCCCAGGTTCAGGTCTGTCAATGATGAGACTTACTCTTAAATTTAAAATCTTAAGTTTAATAAAGTCAGAATAATTGAGACTGAGCTCAGGATACAGAACAACAGCATCAAGGCATGCAGGGCAGTCCTGTATGCTCACACTACATTTCACACAATATTTATATTCTTGTGCTTGGGTCTTCCTCCCATTCAGGGTGTCCTTCAAAGAACCAGGTGCAGTTGTTTCTTCTCGACCAGTAGATGAGCTCAGCAGTCTCCATATCTTGTTTCTGTAGATAAGACATTTTGTACAGCACATACACACATAATATCAAAATGGAAAAACACATAATATCAAATGGAAAAACACAGCCTTTATGAGGCCTGGGCACAGTGCTTCTATTGAGTAAAACCTGTAAAACATAAATCCTTTAAAACATAAATCCCACAATATCTAGGCGCTTCATCCAGCCGATCTTGGCTGGGTTAAGTGCTACTTCTTGGACACTTTTCCACTCGACCATGCTAACCCTGGAGAAAATTTTTAAGAATTCAAAACTTAATGCCAAACATCCAGGCTTCATTTAGCCAATCTTGGCCGTGAAAGGTGCTACTTCTTGGACTCTTTTCCATTCAAGCCCTGCCACCCTGGAGGAAATATTTTAATTTTCAAAGACTGAGTCCAGATATCTAGGCGCTTCTTCCAGCTAATCTTGGCTAGGTTAAGTGCTACTTCTTGACACACTTTTCCACTCGACCATGGTAACCCTGGAGAAAATTTTTAAGAATTCAAAACTTAATGCCAAACGTCCTGGCGATTCATCCAGCCGATCTTGGCTAGGTTAAGTGCTACTTCTTGGACGCTTTTCCACTCGACCATGGTAACCCTGGAGAAAATTTTTAAGAATTCAAAACTTAATGCCAAACATCCAGGCTTCATCTAACCAATCTTGGCCGTGAAAGGTGCTACTTCTTGGACTCTTTTCCATTCAACCGCTGCCACCCTGGAGGAAATTTTTAAATTTTCAAAGCAAAAGTCCAAACATCCAGGCGCTTCATCCAGCTAAACTTGGCTAGGTTAAGTTCTACTTCTTGAACTCTTTTCCATTCAACCCATGCCACCCTGAAGAAATTTTTTTAATTTTCAAAACCTGAGTCCAGATATCTAGGCGCTTCATCCAGTCGATCTTGGCTGGGTTAAGTGCTACTTCTTGGACGCTTTTCCACTCGACCATGGTAACCCTGGAGAAAATTTTTAAGAATTCAAACTTAATGCCAAACATCCAGGTGCTTCATCTAGCCAATCTTGGCCGTGAAAGGTGCTACTTCTTGGTTTCTTTTCCATTCAACCCCTGCCACCCTGGAGGAATTTTTTTAATTTTCAAAACCTGAGTCCAGATATCTAGGCGCTTCATCCAGTCGATCTCGGCTGGGTTAAGTGCTACTTCTTGACGCTTTTCCACTCGACCATGGTAACCCTGGAGAAAATGTTTAAGAATTCAAAACTTAATGCCAAACATACAGGCGCTTCATCTAGCCAATCTTGGCCGTGAAAGGTGCTACTTCTTGGACTCTTTCCATTCAACCCCTGCCACCCTGGAGGAATTTTTTTAATTTTCAAAACCTGAGTCCAGATATCTAGGCGCTTCTTCCAGCCGATCTTGGCTGGGTTAAGTGCTACTTCTTGGACGCTTTTCCACTCGACCATGGTAACCCTGGAGAAAATGTTTAAGAATTCAAAACTTAATGCCAAACATACAGGCGCTTCATCTAGCCAATCTTGGCCGTGAAAGGTGCTACTTCTTGGACTCTTTCCATTCAACCCCTGCCACCCTGGAGGAATTTTTTTAATTTTCAAAACCTGAGTCCAGATATCTAGGCGCTTCTTCCAGCCGATCTTGGCTGGGTTAAGTGCTACTTCTTGACGCTTTTCCACTCGATCATGGTAACCCTAGAGAAAATGTTTAAGAATTCAAAACTTAATGCCAAACATCCAGGCTTTATCTAGCCAATCTTGGCCTTGAAAGGTGCTACTTCTTGGACTCTTTTCCATTCAACCCCTGCCACCCTGGAGGAAATTTTTTGATTTTCAAAACCTGAGTCCAGATATCTAGGCGCTTCATCCAGCCGATCTTGGCTGGGTTAAGTGCTACTTCTTGGACGCTTTTCCACTCGACCATGGTAACCCTAGAGAAAATTTTTAAGAATTCAAAAGGTTTTAATGCCAAACGTCCAGGCGCTTTTTCCAGCCGATCTTGGCTGGGTTAAGTACTACTTCTTGACGCGTTTTTCTACTCGACCATGGTAAGCCTAGAGAAAATTTTTAAAAATTCAAAACTTAATGCCAAACATCCAGGCTTCATCTAACCAATCTTGGCCGTGACAGGTACTACTTCTTGGACTCTTTTCCTTTCAACCCCTGCCACCCTGGAGGAAATTTTTTAATTTTCAAAACCTGAGTCCAGATATCTAGGCGCTTCATCCAGCCGATCTTGGCTGGGTTAAGTGCTACTTCTTGACGCTTTTTCCACTCGACCATGGTAACCCTGGAGAAAATGTTTAAGAATTCAAAACTTAATGCCAAACATCCAGGCACTTCATCTAGCCAATTTTTTGCCGTGAAAGGTGCTACTTCTTGGACTCTTTTCCATTCAACCGCTGCCACCCTGGAGGAAATTTTTAAATTTTCAAAGCAAAAGTCCAAACATCCAGGCGCTTCATCCAGCTAAACTTGGCTGGGTTAAGTTCTACTTCTTGGATGCTTTTCCACTCGTCCATGGTAACCCTGGAGAAAATTTGTAAGAATTCAAAACTTAATGCCAAACATCCAGGTGCTTCATCTAGCCAATCTTGGCTGTGAAAGGTGCTACTTCTTGGTTTCTTTTCCATTCAACACCTGCAACCCTGGAGGAAATTTTTTAATTTTCAAAACCTGAGTCCAGATATCTAGGCGCTTCTTCCAGCCAATCTTGGCTGGGTTAAGTGCTACCTCTTGGACGCTTTTCCACTCGATCATGGTAACCCTAGAGAAAATTTTTAAGAATTCAAAACTTAATGCAAAACGTCCAGGTGCTTCATCTAGCCAATCTTGGCCGTGAAAGGTGCTACTTCTTGGTTTCTTTTCCATTCAACCCCTGCCACCCTGGAGGAATTTTTTTAATTTTCAAAACCTGAGTCCAGATATCTAGGCGCTTCATCCAGTCGATCTTGGCTGGGTTAAGTGCTACTTCTTGACGCTTTTCCACTCGACCATGGTAACCCTGGAGAAAATTTTTAAGAATTCAAAACTTAATGCCAAACATCCAGGCGCTTCATCTAGCCAATCTTGGCCGTGAAAGGTGCTACTTCTTGGACTCTTTCCATTCAACCCCTGCCACCCTGGAGGAATTTTTTTTTTCAAAACCTGAGTCCAGATATCTAGGCGCTTCTTCCAGCCGATCTTGGCTGGGTTAAGTGCTACTTCTTGGGCGCTTTTCCACTCGATCATGGTAATTCTGTAAAAATGTTTAAGAATTCAAAACTTAATGCCAAACATCCAGGCGCTTCATCTAGCCAATCTTGGCCGTGAAAGGTGCTACTTCTTGGACGCTTTCCATTCAACCCCTGCCACCCTGGAGGAATTTTTTTAATTTTCAAAACCTGAGTCCAGATATCTAGGCGCTTCTTCCAGCCGATCTTGGCTGGGTTAAGTGCTACTTCTTGACGCTTTTCCACTCGACCATGGTAACCCTGGAGAAAATTTTTAAGAATTCAAAACTTAATGCCAAACATCCAGGCTTCATCTAACCAATCTTGGCCGTGAAAGGTGCTACTTCTTGGACTCTTTTCCATTCAACCCCTGCCACCCTGGAGGAAATTTTTTAATTTTCAAAACCTGAGTCCAGATATCTAGGCGCTTCATCCAGCCGATCTTGGCTGTGTTAAGTGCTACTTCTTGACGCTTTTCCACTCGACCATGGTAACCCTGGAGAAAATTTTTAAGAATTCAAAACTTAATGCCAAACATCCAGGCACTTCTTCTAACCAATCTTGGCCGTGAAAAGTGATACTTCTTGGACTCTTTTTCATTCAACCCCTGCCACCCTGAAGGAAATTTTTAAACTTTCAAAACCTGAGTCCAGATATCTAGGCGCTTCATTTAGTCTATCTTGGCTGGGTTAAGTGCGACTTCTTGACGCTTTACCACTCGACCATGGTAACCCTGGAGAAAATTTTTAAGAATTCAAAACTTAATGCCAAACATCCAGGCTTCATCTAACCAATCTTGGCCGTGAAAGGTGCAACTTCTTGGACTCTTTTCCTTTCAACCCCTGACACCCTGAAGGAAATTTTTTGATTTTCAAAACCTGAGTCCAGATATCTAGGCGCTTCATCCAGCCGATCTTGGCTGGGTTAAGTGCTACTTCTTGGACACTTTTCCACTCGACCATGGTAACACTGGAGAAAATTTTTAAGAATTCAAAACTTAATGCCAAACGTCCAGGCGCTTCATCCAGCCGATCTTGGCTGGGTTAAGTGCTACTTCTTGGACGCTTTTCCACTCGACCATGGTAACCCTGGAGAAAATTTTTAAGAATTCGAAACTTAAAGCCAAACATCCAGGCACTTCATCTAGCCAATTTTGGCCGTGAAAGGTGCTACTTCTCAGACTCTTTTCCATTCAACCGCTGCCACCCTGGAGGAAATTTTTAAATTTTCAAAGCAATAGTCCAAACATCCAGGCGCTTCATCCAGCCGATCTTGGCTGTGTTAAGTGCTACTTCTTGGACGCTTTTCCACTCGACCATGGTAACCCTGGAGAAAATTTTTAAATTCAAAACTTAATGCCAATCATCCAGGCTTCATCTAGCCAACATTGGCTGTGAAAGGTGCTACTTCTTGGACTCTTTTCCATTCAACCCCTGCCACCCTGGAGGAATTTTTTTTTAATTTTCAAAACCTGAGTGCAGATATCTAGGCGCTTCATCCAGTCGATCTTGGCTGGGTTAAGTGCTACTTCTTGGACGCTTTTCCACTCGACCATGGTAACCCTAGAGAAAATTTTTAAGAATTCAAAACTTAATGCCAAACATCCAGGTGCTTCATCTAGCCAATTTTGGCCGTGAAAGGTGCTACTTCTTGACTCTTTTCCATTCAACCGCTGCCACCCTGGAGGAAATTTTTAAATTTTCAAAGCAAAAGTCCAAACATCCAGGCGCTTCATCCAGCCGATCTTGGCTGGGTTAAGTGCTACTTCTTGGACGCTTTTCCACTCGACCATGGTAACCCTGGAGAAAATTTTTAAGAATTCAAAACTTAATGCCAAACATCCAGGCTTCATCTAATCAATCTTGGCCACGAAAGTTGCTACTTCTTGGACTCTTTTTTCATTCAACCCCTGCCACCCTGGAAGTCATTTTTAATCTTCAAAACCTGAGTCCAGATATCTAGGTGCTTCATCCAGCCGAACTTGCCTGGGTTAAGTGCTACTTCTTGGACGCTTTTCCACTCGACCATGGTAAGCCTAGAGAAAATTTAAAAAAATTCAAAACTTAATGCCAAACATCCAGGTGCTTCATCTAGCCAATTTTGGCCGTGAAAGGTGCTACTTCTTGGTTTCTTTTCCATTTAACCCTGCAACCCTAGAGGAATTTTTTTAATTTTCAAAACCTGAGTCCAGATATCTAGGCGCTTCATCCAGCCGATCTTGGCTGGGTTAAGTGCTACTTCTTGACGCTTTACCACTCAACCATGGTAACCCTGGAGAAAATTTTTAAGAATTCAAAACTTAATGCCAAACATCCAGACTTCATCTAATCAATCTTGGCCGTGAAAGTTGCTACTTCTTGGACTCTTTTCCATTCAACCCCTGCCACCCTGGAAGAAATTTTTAATCTTTAATTTTGGCCGTGAAAGGTGCTACTTCTTGGTTTCTTTTCCATTCAACCCCTGCAACCCTAGAGGAATTTTTTTAATTTTCAAAACCTGAGTCCAGATATCTAGGCGCTTCATCCAGCCGATCTTGGCTGGGTTAAGTGCTACTTCTTGGATTCTTTTCCACTCGACCATGGTAACCCTGGAGAAAATTTTTAAGAATTCAAATTTAAAGCCAAACATCCAGGCACTTCATCTAGCCAATTTTAGCTGTGAAAGGTGCTACTTCTCGCACTCTTTTCCATTCAACCGCTGCCACCCTGGAGGAAATTTTTAAATTTTCAAAGCAAAAGTCCAAACATCCAGGCGCTTCATCCAGCCGATCTTGGCTGGGTTAAGTGCTACTTCTTGACGCTTTTCCACTCGACCATGGTAACCCTGGAGAAAATTTTTAACAATTCAAAACTTAATGCCAAACATCCAGGCTTCATCTAACCAATATTGGCTGTGAAAGGTGCTACTTCTTGACTCTTTTCCATTCAACCCCTGCCACCCTGGAGGAATTTTTTTTTAATTTTCAAAACCTGAGTCCAGATATCTAGGCGCTTCATTTAGTCAATCTTGGCTGGGTTAAGTGCTACTTCTTGGACGCTTTTCCACTCGACCATGGTAACCCTAGAGAAAATTTTTAAGAATTCAAAACTTAATGCCAAAGTCCAGGCGCTTCATCCAGCCGATCTTGGCTGGGTTAAGTGCTACTTCTTGGATGCTTTTCCACTCGACCATGGTAACCCTGGAGAAAATTTTTAAGAACTCGAAATTTAAAGCCAAACATCCAGGCACTTCATCTAGCCAATTTTGGCCATGAAAGGTGCTACTTCTCGGACTCTTTTCCATTCAACCGCTGCCACCCTGGAGGAAATTTTTAAATTTTCAAAGCAAAAGTCCAAACGTCCAGGCGCTTCATCCAGCCGATCTTGGCTGGGTTAAGTGCTACTTCTTGGACGCTTTACCACTCGACCATGGTAACCCTGGAGAAAATTTTTAAGAATTCAAAACTTAATGCCAAACATCCAAGCTTCATCTTGCCAATATTGGCTCTGAAAGGTGCTACTTCTTGGACTCTTTCCATTTAACCCCTGCCACCCTGGAGGAATTTTTTTAATTTTCAAAACCTGAGTCCAGATATCTAGGCGCTTCTTCCAGCCGATCTTGGCTGGGTTAAGTGCTACTTCTGGACGCTTTTCCACTCGACCATGGTAACCCTAGAGAAAATTTTTAAGAATTCAAAACTTAATGCCAAACGTCCAGGCGCTTCATCCAGCCGATCTTGGCTGGGTTAAGTGCTACTTCTTGGACGCTTTTCCACTAGACCAAGGTAACCCTGGAGAAAATTTTTAAGAATACAAAACTTAATATCAAACATCCAGGCTTCATCTAACCAATCTTGTCCGTGAAAGGTGCTACTTCTTGAACTCTTTTCCATTCAACCCCTGCCACCCTGGAAGAAATTTTTTAATCTTCAAAACCTGAGTCCAGATATCTAGGTGCTTCATCCAGCCGATCTTGGCTGGGTTAAGTGCTACTTCTTGGACGCTTTTCCACTCGACCATGGTAACCCTGGAGAAAGTGTTTAAGAATTCAAAACTTAATGCCAAACATCCAGGCTACATCTAGCCAATCTTTTTCTGTGAAAGGTGCTACTTTTTGGTTTCTTTTCCATTCAACCCCTGCAACCCTGGAGGATTTTTTTTAATTTTCAAAACCTGAGTCCAGATATCTAGGCGCTTCATCCAGCCGATCTTGGCTGGGTTAAGTGCTAGTTCTTGGACGCTTTTCCACTCGACCATGGTAACCCTGGAGAATATTTTTAAGAATTCAAAACTTAAAGCCAAACATCCAAGCGCTTCATCTAGCCAATTTTGGCGTGAAAGGTGCTACTTCTTGACTCTTTTCCATTCAACCGCTGCCACCCTGGAGGAATTTTTAAATTTTCAAAGCAAAAGTCCAAACGTCCAGGCGCTTCATCCATCCGATCTTGGCTGGGTTAAGTGCTACTTCTTGGACGCTTTACCGCTCGACCATGGTAACCCTGGAGAAAATTTTTAAGAATTCAAAACTTAATGCCAACCATCCAGGCTACATCTAGCCAATCTTTTCTGTGAAAGGTGCTACTTCTTGAATCTTTTCCATTCAAACCCTGCCACCCTGGAGGAATTTTTTTAATTTTCAAAACCTGAGTCCAGATATCTAGTCGCTTCATCCAGTCGATCTTGGCTGGGTTAAGTGCTACTTCTTGGACGCTTTTCCACTCGACCATGGTAACCCTGGAGAAAATGTTTAAGACTTCAAAACTTAATTTCAAACATCCAGGCGCTTCATCTTGCCAATCTTGGCCGTGAAAGGTGCTACTTCTTGGACTCTTTTCCATTCAAACCCTGCCACCCTGGAGGAAATTTTTAAATTTTGAAAGCAAAAATCCAAACGTCCAGGCGCTTCATCCAGCCGATCTTGGCGGGGTTAAGTGCTACTTCTTGACGCTTTTCCACTCGACCATGGTAACCCTGGAGAAAATTTTTAAGAATTCAAAACTTAATGCCAAACATCCAGGCGCTTCATCTAGCCAATCTTGGCCGTGAAAGGTGCTACTTCTTGGACTCTTTACCATTCAGCCCCTGCCACCCTGAAGAATTTTTTTTTTAATTTTCAAAACCTGAGTCCAGATATCTAGGCGCTTCATCCAGTCGATCTTGGCTGGGTTAAGTGCTACTTCTTGACGCTTTTCCACTCGACCATGGTAACCCTGGAGAAAATTTTTAAGAATTCAAAACTTAATGCCAAACATCCAGGTGCTTCATCTAGCCAATCTTGGCCGTGAAAGGTGCCACTTCTTGGTTTCTTTTCCATTCAACCCCTGCCACCCTGGAGGAATTTTTTTTATTTTTCAAAACCTGAGTCCAGATATCTAGACGCTTCGTCCAGTCGATCTTGGCTGGGTTAAGTGCTACTTCTTGACGCTTTTCCACTCGACCATGGTAACCCTGGGGGGAATGTTTAAGAATTCAAAACTTAATGCCAAACATCCAGGCGCTTCATCTAGCCAATCTTGGCCGTGAAAGGTGCTACTTCTTGGACTCTTTCCATTCAACCCCTGCCACCCTGGAGGAATTTTTTTAATTTTCAAAACCTGAGTCCAGATATCTAGGCGCTTCTTCCAGCCGATCTTGGCTGGGTTAAGTGCTACTTCTTGGACGCTTTTACACTCGATCATGGTAACCCTGGAGAAAATGTTTAAGAATTCAAAACTTAATGCCAAACATCCAGGCGCTTCATCTAGCCAATCTTGGCCGTGAAAGGTGCTACTGCTTGGACTCTTTCCATTCAACCCCTGCCACCCTGGAAGAAATTTTTTAATTTTCAAAGCAAAAGTCCAAACATCCAGGCGCTTCATCCAGCTAAACTTGGCTGGGTTAAGTTTTACTTCTTGAACGCTTTTCCACTCGTCCATGGTAACCCTGGAGAAAATTTTTAAGAATTCAAAACTTAATGCCAAACGTCCAGGCGATTCATCCAGCCGATCTTGGCTAGGTTAAGTGCTACTTCTTGAGCGCTTTTCCACTCGACCATGGTAAGCCTAGAGAAAATTTTTAAGAATTCAAAACTTAATGCCAAACATGTAGGCTTCATCTAACCAATCTTGGCCGTGAAAGGTGCTACTTCTTGAACTCTTTTCAATTCAACCCCTGCCAAACTGGAGGAAATTTTTAAATTTTCAAAGCAAAAGTCCAAACGTCCAGGCGCTTCATCCAGCCGATCTTGGCTGGGTTAAGTGCTACTTCTTGAGCGCTTTTCCACTCGACCATGGTAACCCTGGAGAAAATTTTTAAGAATTCAAAACTTAAAGCCAAACATTCAGGCGCTTCATCTAGCCAATCTTGGCCGTGAAAGGTGCTACTTCTTGGACTCTTTTCCATTCAACCCCTGCCACCCTGGAGGATTTTTTTTAATTTTCAAAGACTGAGTCCAGATATCTAGGCGCTTCATCCAGCCGATCTTGGCTGGGTTAAGTGCTACTTCTTGGACGCTTTTCCTCTCGACCATGGTAACCCTGGAGAAAATTTTTAAGAATTCAAAACTTAATGCCAAACATCCAGGCTTCATCTAGCCAATCTTGGCCGTGAAAGGTGCTACTTCTTGGACTCTTTTCCATTCAACCCTGCCACCCTGGAGGAAATTTTTGATTTTCAAAGACTGAGTCCAGATATCTAGGCGCTTCATCCAGCCGATCTTGGCTGGGTTAAGTGCTACTTCTTGACGCTTTTCTACTCAACCATGGTAACCCTGGAGAAAATTTTTAAGAATTCAAAACTTAATGCCAAACGTCCAGGCGCTTCATCCAGCCGATCTTGGCTGGGTTAAGTGCTACTTCTTGACGTTTTTCCACTCGACCATGGTAACCCTGGAGAAAATTTTTAAAAATTCAAAACTTAATGCCAAACATCCAGGCTTCATCTAACCAATCTTGGCCGTGAAAGGTGCTACTTCTTGGACTCTTTTCCATTCAACCCCTGCCACCCTGGAGGAAATTTTTAATTTTCAAAGACTGAGTCCAGATATCTAGGCGCTTCATCCAGCCGATCTTGGCTGGAGTTAAGTGCAACTTCTGGACGCTTTTCCACTCGACCATGCTAATCCTGGAGAAAATTTTAAGAATTCAAAACTTAATGCCAAACGTCCAGGCGCTTAATCCAGCCGATCTTGGCTGGGTTAAGTGCTACTTCTTGGACGCTTTTCCACTCGACCATGGTATGCCTAGAGAAAATTTTTAAGAATTCAAAACTTAATGCCAAACATCCAGGCTTCATCTAACCAATCTTGGCCGTGAAAAAGGTACTACTTCTTGGACTCTTTTCCTTTCAACCCCTGCCACCCTGGAGAAGTTTTTTAATTTTCAAAACCTGAGTCCAGATATCTAGGCGTTTCATCCAGCCGAACTTGGCTGGGTTAAGTGCTACTCCTTGGACGCTTTTCCACTCGACCATGGTAACCCTGGAGAAAATGTTTAAGAATTCAAAACTTAATGCCAAACATCCAGGCTTCATCTAACCAATCTTCGCGTGAAAGGTGCTACTTCTTGGACTCTTTTCCATTCAACCCCTGCCACCCTGGAGGATATTTTTAATTTTCAAAACCTGAGTCCAGATATCTAGGCGCTTCATCCAGCCGATCTTGGCTGGGTTAAGTGCTACTTCTTGGACGCTTTACCACTCAACCATGGTAACCCTGGTGAAAAAACATCCAGGCTTCATCTAATCAATCTTGGCCGTGAAAGTTGCTACTTCTTGGACTCTTTTCCATTCAACCCCTGCCACCCTGAAGGAAATTTTTTAATTTTCAAAACCTGAGTCCAGATATCTAGGTGCTTCATCCAGCCGATCTTGGCTGGGTTAAGTGCTACTTCTTGGACGCTTTTCCACTCGACCATGGTAAACCTAGAGAAAATTTTTAAGAATTCAAAACTTAATGCCAAACATCCAGGCTTCATCTAGCCAATCTTGGCCGTGAAAGGTGCTACTTCTTGGTTTCTTTTCCATTCAACCCCTGCAACCCTGGAGGAATTTTTTTTAGTTTTCAAAACCTGAGTCCAGATATCTAGGCGCTTCATCCAGCCGATCTTGGATGGGTTAAGTGCTACTTCTTGGACGCTTTTCTACTCGACCATGCTAACCCTGTAGAAAATTTTAAGAATTCAAAATTTAATGCCAAACGTCCAGGCGCTTCATCCAGCCGATCTTGGCTGGGTTAAGTGCTACTTCTTGGACGCTTTTCCACTCGACCATGGTAACCCTGGAGAAAATTTTTAAGAATTCAAAACTTAATGCCAAACATCCAGGCTTCATCTAACCAATCTTGGCCGTGAAAGGTGCTACTTCTTGAACTCTTTTCAATTCAAACCCTACCAACCTGGAGGAAATTTTTTAATTTTCAAAGCAAAAGTCCAAACGTCCAGGCGCTTCGTCCAGCCAATCTTGGCGGGGTTAAGTGCTACTTCTTGGATGCTTTTCCACTCGACCATGGTAAACCTGGAGAAAATTTTTAAGAATTCAAAACTTAATACCAAACATCCAGGCTACATCTAGCCAATCTTTTTCTGTGAAATGTGCTACTTCTTGGAATCTTTTCCACTCAACCCCTGCCACCCTGGAGGAAATTTTTTTAATTTTCAAAACCTGAGTCCAGATATCTAGGCGCTTCATCCAGTCGATCTTGGCTGGGTTAAGTGCTACTTCTTGGAAACTTTTCCACTCGACCATGGTAAGCCTAGAGAAAATTTTTAAGAATTCAAAACTTAATGCCAAACATCCAGGCTTCATCTAACCAATCTTGGCCGTGAAAGGTGCTACTTCTTGAACTCTTTTCCATTCAACCCATGCCACCCTGAAGAAATTTTTTTAATTTTCAAAACCTAAGTCCAGATATCTAGGCGCTTCATCCAGTCGATCTTGGCTGGGTTAAGTGCTACTTCTTGGACGCTTTTCCACTCGACCATGGTAACCCTGGAGAAAATGTTTAAGAATTCAAAACTTAATGCCAAACATACAGGCGCTTCATCTAGCCAATCTTGGCGTGTGAAAGGTGCTACTTCTTGGACTCTTTCCATTCAACCCCTGCCACCCTGGAGGAATTTTTTTAATTTTCAAAGCAAAAGTCCAAACATCCAGGCGCTTCATCCAGCTAAACTTGGCTGGGTTAAGTTCTACTTCTTGGACGCTTTTCCATTCGTCCATGGTAACCCTGGAGAAAATTTTTAAGAATTCAAAACTTAATGCCAAACATCCAGGCTTCATCTAGCCAATGTTGGCTGTGAAAGGTGCTACTTCTTGGACTCTTTTCATTCAACCCCTGCCACCCTGGAGGAATGTTTTTAATTTTCAAAGACTGAGTCCAGATATCTAGGCGCTTCATCCAGCCGATCTTGCCTGGGTTAAGTGCTACTTCTTCAGACGCTTTTCCTCTCGACCATGGTAACCCTGGAGAAAATTTTTAAGAATTCAAAACTTATTGCCAAACATCCAGGCTTCATCTAACCAATCTCGGCCGTGAAAGGTGCTACTTCTTGGACTCTTTTCCATTCAACCCCTGCCACCCTGAAGGAAATTTTTAAACTTTCAAAGCAAAAATCTAAACATCCAGGCGCTTCATCCAGCCGATCTTGGCTGGGTTAAGTGCTACTTCTTGACGCTTTTCCACTCGACCATGGTAAGCCTGGAGAAATTTTTAAGAATTCAAAACTTATTGCCAAACATCCAGGCTTCATCTAACCAATCTTGGCCGTGAAAGGTGCTACTTCTTGGACTCTTTTCCTTTCAACCCCCTGCCACCCTGGAGGAAATTTTTGATTTTCAAAACCTGAGTCCAGATATCTAGGCGCTTCATCCAGCCGATCTTGGCTGGGTTAAGTGCTACTTCTTGACACTTTTCCACTCGACCATGCTAACCCTGGAGAAAATTTTTAAGAATTCAAAACTTAATGCCAAACGTCCAGGCGCTTCATCCAGCCGATCTTGGCTGGGTTAAGTGCTACTTCTTGGACGCTTTTCCACTCGACCATGGTAACCCTGGAGAAAATTTTTAAGAATTCAAAACTTAATGCCAAACATCTAGGCTTCATCTAACCAATCTTCGCCGTGAAAGGTGCTACTTCTTGGACTCTTTTCCTTTCAACCCCTGCCACCCTGAAGGAAATTTTTTAATTTTCAAAACCTGAGTCCAGATATCTAGGTGCTTCATCCAGCCGATCTTGGCTGGGTTAAGTGCTACTTCTTGGGCTTTTCCACTCGACCATGGTAAACCTAGAGAAAATTTTTAAGAATTCAAAACTTAATGCCAAACATCCAGGCTTCATCTAGCCAATCTTGGCCGTGAAAGGTGCTACTTCTTGGTTTCTTTTCCATTCAACCCCTGCAACCCTGGAGGAATTTTTTTTAGTTTTCAAAACCTGAGTCCAGATATCTAGGCGCTTCATCCAGCCGATCTTGGATGGGTTAAGTGCTACTTCTTGGACGCTTTTCTACTCGACCATGCTAACCCTGTAGAAAATTTTTAGAATTCAAAATTTAATGCCAAACGTCCAGGCGCTTCATCCAGCCGATCTTGGCTGGGTTAAGTGCTACTTCTTGGACGCTTTTCCACTCGACCATGGTAACCCTGGAGAAAATTTTTAAGAATTCAAAACTTAATGCCAAACATCCAGGCTTCATCTAACCAATCTTGGCCGTGAAAGGTGCTACTTCTTGAACTCTTTTCAATTCAAACCCTGCCAACGTGGAGAAAATTTTTTTAATTTTCAAAGCAAAGTCCAAACGTCCAGGCGCTTCATCCAGCCAATCTTGGCGGGGTTAAGTGCTACTTCTTGGATGCTTTTCCACTCGACCATGGTAAACCTGGAGAAAATTTTTAAGAATTCAAAACTTAATACCAAACATCCAGGCTACATCTAGCCAATCTTTTCTGTGAAATGTGCTACTTCTTGGAATCTTTTCCACTCAACCCCTGCCACCCTGGAGGAAATTTTTTTAATTTTCAAAACCTGAGTCCAGATATCTAGGCGCTTCATCCAGTCGATCTTGGCTGGGTTAAGTGCTACTTCTTGGAAACTTTTCCACTCGACCATGGTAAGCCTAGAGAAAATTTTTAAGAATTCAAAACTTAATGCCAAACATCCAGGCTTCATCTAACCAATCTTGGCCGTGAAAGGTGCTACTTCTTGAACTCTTTCCATTCAACCCCTGCCACCCTGAAGGAAATTTTTAAACTTTCAAAGCAAAAATCTAAACATCCAGGCGCTTCATCCAGCCGATCTTGGCTGGGTTAAGTGCTACTTCTTGGACGCTTTTCCACTCGACCATGGTAAGCCTGGAGAAATTTTTTAAGAATTCAAAACTTATTGCCAAACATCCAGGCTTCATCTAACCAATCTTGGCCGTGAAAGGTGCTACTTCTTGGACTCTTTTCCTTTCAACCCCTGCCACCCTGGAGGAAATTTTTTGATTTTCAAAACCTGAGTCCAGATATCTAGGCGCTTCATCCAGCCGATCTTGTCTGGGTTAAGAGCTACTTCTTGGACGCTTTTCCACTCGACCATGGTAAGCCTGGAGAAATTTTTTAAGAATTCAAATCTTAATGCCAAACATCCAGGCTTCATCTAACCAATCTTGGCCGTGAAAATTACTACTTCTTGGACTCTTTTACTTTCAAGCCCTGCCACCCTGGAGGAATTTTTTTTAATTTTCAAAACCTGAGTCCAGATATCTAGGCGCTTCATCCAGCCGATCTTGGCTGGGTTAAGTGCTACTTCTTGACACTTTTCCACTCGACCATGCTAACCCTGGAGAAAATTTTTAAGAATTCAAAACTTAATGCCAAACGTCCAGGCGCTTCATCCAGCCGATCTTGGCTGGGTTAAGTGCTACTTCTTGGACGCTTTTCCACTCGACCATGGTAACCCTGGAGAAAATTTTTAAGAATTCAAAACTTAATGCCAAACATCTAGGCTTCATCTAACCAATCTTCGCCGTGAAAGGTGCTACTTCTTGGACTCTTTTCCTTTCAACCCCTGCCACCCTGAAGAAAATTTTTTAATTTTCAAAACCTGAATCCAGATATCTAGGCGCTTCATCCAGCCGTTCTTGGCTGTGTTAAGTGCTACTTCTTGGACGCTTTTCCACTCGACCATGGTAACCCTGGAGAAAATTTTTAAGAATTCAAAACTTAATGCCAAACATCCAGGCGCTTCATCTAGCCAATCTTGGCCGTGAAAAGTGATACTTCTTGGACTCTTTTCCATTCAACCCTGCCACCCTGAAGGAAATTTTTAAACTTTCAAAGCAAAAATCTAAACGTGCAGGCGCTTCATCCAGCCGATCTTGGCTGGGTTAAGTGCTACTTTCTTGACGCTTTTCCACTCGACCATGGTAAGCCTAGAGAACATTTTTAAGAATTCAAAACTTAATGCCAAACATCCAGTTGCTTCATCTAGCCAATCTTGGCTGTGAAAGGTGCTACTTCTTGGTTTCTTTTCCATTCAACCCCTGCCACCCTGGAGAATTTTTTAAATTTTCAAAACCTGAGTACAGATATCTAGGCGCTTCTTCCAGCCGATCTTGGCTGGGTTAAGTGCTACTTCTTGACGCTTTTTCCACTCGATCATGGTAACCCTAAAGAAAATTTTTAAGAATTCAAAACTTAAGGCCAAACATTCAGGCACTTCATCTAGCCAATTTTGGCCGTGAAAGGTGCTACTTCTTGACTCTCTTTTCCATTCAACCGCTGCCACCCTGGAGGAAATTTTTACATTTTCAAAGCAAAGGTCCAAACATCCAGGCGCTTCATCCAGCTAAAATTGGCTGGGTTAAGTTCTACTTCTTGGACACTTTTCCACTCGTCCATGGTAACCCTGGAGAACATTTTTAAGAATACAAAACTTAATGCCAAACATCCAGGTTTCATCTAACCAATCTTGGCCGTGAAAGGTGCTACTTCTTGGACTCTTTCCATTCAACCCCTGCCACCCTGGAGGAATTTTTTTAATTTTCAAAACCTGAGTCCAGATATCTAGGCGCTTCTTCCAGCCGATCTTGGCTGGGTTAAGTGCTACTTCTTGGACACTTTTCCACTCGATCATGGTAACCCTAGAGAAAATGTTTAAGAATTCAAAACTTAATGCCAAACATCCAGGCTTCATCTAGCCAATATTGGCTGTGAAAGGTGCTACTTCTTGGACTCTTTTCCATTCAACCCCTGCCACCCTGGAAGAATTTTTTTAATTTTCAAAACCTGAGTCCAGATATCTAGGCGCTTCATCCAGTCGATCTTGACTGGGTTAAGTGCTACTTCTTGGACGCTTTTCCACTCGACCATGGTAACCCTGGAGAAAATTTTTAAGAATTCAAAACTTAATGCCAAACATCCAGGCTTCATCTAACCAATCTTGGCCATGAAAAGTGATACTTCTTGGACTCTTTTCCATTCAACCCCTGCCAACCTGAAGGAAATTTTTAAACTTTCAAAACCTGAGTCCAGATATCTAGGCGCTTCATCCAGTCGATCTTGGCTGGTTTAAGTGCTACTTCTTGGACGCTTTACCACTCGACCATGATAACCCTGGAGAAAATTTTTAAGAGTTCAGAACTTAATGCCAAACATCCAGGCTTCATCTAACCAATCTTGGCCTTGAAAGGTGCTACTTCTTGGACTCTTTTCCATTCAACCCCTGCCACCCTGGAAGAAATTTTTTGATTTTCAAAACCTGAGTCCAGATATCTAGGCGCTTCATCCAGCCGATCTTGGCTGGGTTAAGTGCTACTTCTTGGACGCTTTTTCACTCGACCATGGTAACCCTAGAGAAAATTTTTAAGAATTCAAAACTTAATGCCAAACGTCCAGGCACTTCATCCAGCCGATCTTGGCTGGGTTAAGTACTACTTCTTAGACGCGTTTTTTCTACTCGACCATGGTAAGCCTAGAGAAAATTTTTAAAAATTCAAAACTTAATGCCAAACATCCAGGTGCTTCATCTAGCCAATCTTGGCCGTGAAAGGTGCTACTTCTTGGTTTCTTTTCTATTCAACCCTGCAACCCTAGAGGAATTTTTTTAATTTTCAGAACCTGAGTCCAGATATCTAGGCGCTTCATCCAGCCGATCTTGGCTGGGTTAAGTGCTACTTCTTGACGCTTTTCCACTCGACCATGGTATGCCTAGAGAAAATTTTTAAGAATTCAAAACTTAATGCCAAACATCCAGGCTTCATCTAACCAATCTTGGCCGTGACAGGTACTACTTCTTGGACTCTTTTCCTTTCAACCCCTGCCACCCTGGAGAAAATTTTTAATTTTCAAAACCTGAGTCCAGATATCTAGGCACTTCATCCAGCCGATCTTGGCTGGGTTAAGTGCTACTTCTTGACGCTTTTCCACTCACCATGGTAACCCTGGAGAAAATGTTTAAGAATTCAAAACTTAATGCCAAACATCCAGGCACTTCATCTAGCCAATTTTTTGCCGTGAAAGGTGCTACTTCTTGGACTCTTTTCCATTCAACCGCTGCCACCCTGGAGGAAATTTTTACATTTTCAAAGCAAAAGTCCAAACATCCAGGCGCTTCATCCAGCTAAACTTGGCTGGGTTAAGTTCTACTTCTTGGATGCTTTTCCACTCGTCCATGGTAACCCTGGAGAAAATTTGTAAGAATTCAAAACTTAATGCCAAACATCCAGGTGCTTCATCTAGCCAATCTTGGCCGTGAAAGGTGCTACTTCTTGGTTTCTTTTCCATTCAACACCTGCAACCCTGGAGGAAATTTTTTAATTTTCAAAACCTGAGTCCAGATATCTAGGCGCTTCTTCCAGCCAATCTTGGCTGGGTTAAGTGCTACTTCTTGGACGCTTTTCCACTCGATCATGGTAACCCTAGAGAAAATTTTTAAGAATTCAAAACTTAACGCCAAACATTCAGGCACTTCATCTAGCCAATTTTGGCCGTGAAAGGTGCTACTTCTTGGACTCTTTTCCATTCAACTGCTGCCACCCTGGAGGAAATTTTTTAATTTTCAAAGACTGAGTCCAGATATCTAGGCGCTTTATCCAGCCGATCTTGGCTGGGTTAAGTGCTACTTCTTGGACACTTTTCCACTCGACCATGCTAACCCTGGAGAAAATTTTTAAGAACTCAAAACTTAATGCCAAACGTCCAGGCGCTTCATCTAGCCAATTTTTTGCCGTGAAAGGTGCTACTTCTCGGACTCTTTTCCATTCAACCGCTGCCACCCTGGAGGAAATTTTAAAATTTTCAAAGCAAAAGTCCAAACATCTAGGCGCTTCATCCAGCTAAACTTGGCTGGGTTAAGTTCTACTTCTTGGACGCTTTTCCACTCGTCCATGGTAACCCTGGAGAAAATTTTTAAGAATTCAAAACTTAATGCCAAACATCCAGGCTTCATCTAGCCAATGTTGGCTGTGAAAGGTGCTACTTCTTGGACTCTTTTCCATTCAACCCCTGCCACCCTGGAGGATTTTTTTTAATTTTCAAAGACTGAGTCCAGATATCTAGGCGCTTCATCCAGCCGTTCTTGGCTGGGGTTAAGTGCTACTTCTTGACACTTTTCCTCTCGACCATGGTAACCCTGGAGAAAATTTTTAAGAATTCAAAACTTAATGCCAAACATCCAGGCTTCATCTAACCAATCTTGGCCGTGAAAGGTGCTACTTCTTGGACTCTTTTCCATTCAACCCCTGCCACCCTGGAGGAAATTTTTTAATTTTCAAAGACTGAGTCCAGATATCTAGGCGCTTCATCCAGCCGATCTTGGCAGGGTTAAGTGCAACTTCTTGGGCGCTTTTCCACTCACTGACCATGCTAATTCTGGAGAAAATTTTTAAGAATTCAAAACTTAATGCCAAACATCCAGGCTACATCTAGCCAATCTTTTCTGTGAAAGGTGCTACTTCTTGGAATCTTTTCCACTCAACCCCTGCCACCCTGGAGGACTTTTTTTTTTTTCAAAACCTGAGTCCAGATATCTAGGCGCTTCATCCAGTCGATCTTGGCTGGGTTAAGTGCTACGCCTTGACGCTTTTCCACTCGAGCATGGTAATCCTGGAGAAATTTTTTAAGAATTCAAAACTTAATGCCAAAATTCCAGGCACTTCATCTAGCCAATCTTGGCCGTGAATGATGCTACTTCTTGGACTC
The DNA here is from genome assembly GCF_018831695.1 of Puntigrus tetrazona. NCBI lineage: Eukaryota > Metazoa > Chordata > Actinopteri > Cypriniformes > Cyprinidae > Puntigrus > Puntigrus tetrazona. The sequence continues at coordinate 58,070 of NW_025048764.1, read as the reverse complement.
TTTTCCATTTAACCCCTGCCTCCCTGGAGGAAATTTTTTAATTTTCAAAGGAAAAGTCCAAACATCCAGGCGCTTCATCCAGCCGATCTTGGCTGGGTTAAGTGCTGCTTCTGGACGCTTTACCACTCAACCATGGTAACCCTGGTGAAAAACATCTAGGCTTCATCTAATCAATCTTGGCCGTGAAAGGTGCTACTTCTTGGACTCTTTTCCATTCAACCTCTGCCACCCTGAAGGAAATTTTTTAATTTTCAAAACCTGAGTTTATATATCTAGGTGCTTCATCCAGCTGATCTTGGCTGGGTTAAGTGCTACTTCTTGGACGCTTTTCCACTCGACCATGGTAAGCCTAGAGAAAATTTTTAAGAATTCAAAACTTAATGCCAAACATCCAGGCTTCATCTAACCAATCTTGGCCGTGAAAGGTGCTACTTCTTGGTTTTTTTTTTCCATTCAACCCCTGCAACCCTGGAGGAATTTTTTTTAATTTTCAAAACCTTAGTCCAGATATCTAGGCGCTTCATCCAGCCGATCTTGGCTGGGTCAAGTGCTAATTCTTGACGCTTTTCCACTCGACCATGGTAACCCTGGAGACAATTTTTAAGAATTCAAAATTTAATGCCAAACATCCAGGCTTCATCTAACCAATCTTGGCCGTGAAAGGTACTACTTCTTGGACTCTTTTCCTTTCAACCCCTGCCACCCTGGAGGAATTTTTTTAATTTTCAAAACCTGAGTCCAGATATTGTTGGGAAAAATCTTTGTTGTTTCCCTCCCAGGTTCAGGTCTGTCAATGATGAGACTTACTCTTAAATTTAAAATCTTAAGTTTAATAAAGTCAGAATAATTGAGACTGAGCTCAGGATACAGAACAACAGCATCAAGGCATGCAGGGCAGTCCTGTATGCTCACACTACATTTCACACAATATTTATATTCTTGTGCTTGGGTCTTCCTCCCATTCAGGGTGTCCTTCACAGAACCAGGTGCAGTTGTTTCTTCTCGACCAGTAGATGAGCTCAGCAGTCTCCATATCTTGTTTCTGTAGATAAGACATTTTGTACAGCACATACACACATAATATCAAAATGGAAAAACACATAATATCAAATGGAAAAACACAGCCTTTATGAGGCCTGGGCACAGTGCTTCTATTGAGTAAAACCTGTAAAACATAAATCCTTTAAAACATAAATCCCACAATTCCCTCTCTTGATCTCTCTAAAAGAGATCACAACTTTTGCTCCACTTCTTCCTCACAGTGAATCACCTGGTATAAGTCAAATTCCACACAGGCAATCTTTTCCTTTTTCCCTTACCAGAGTTAGTTTTGCTTCTCCCCCACCCCTTATGACATCTCTTTTGTGTCTGCCTTGAGTCCCTCCCTCTCTTGTTCCATTCCACAGTATCAACGTTATTATTACTACAACAATTCCCACCCCCCAACATGTGACCACCTTGTTAACATTATCCCTCATGATTTAGCACCATAATTATTATCTGCTTGTTGTTTGTCTCCCTCCTCGGGTTGGTCTGTTGCCGCTTTCCCGTCTCCCATCTCTTCTCCCTCTTCTCTCTCTCTCTGACCTTCTCGAAGGTCAGCTCGAACTGTTGTCAGAAACCTGCTAGGGTCATAACAGAAACAGCAAGCAGACAAGTGAAACCATGTGTTACCTTTTCCAGCCAACTGTACGCAGTGCGAGGTTCGCGCAGGTATTTTCATGGGCTCTGACCACCTGGGGGCAGACCATTTTCGTTTCATTTGTTTCAGCCTCACCCACTGCTCGTCATGTCCTCTTTTCATGTCCAATTCCTGTTGCTCTATTTCAGGCCAAAACGTCTGTGTGGAAAATGTGTTAATAACAGCTCTTACTTTTTGTTTGTAGGCCTTAGGTTTATCAGTGTACCCATCCCCAGGCATTGGGGCCCATGGGCCAGGAAATTGGCGTCCAGTGGTTAATTCAAAAGCAGTAAATCCAGTGGTTCTGTTTATTGAACATCTCACAGACATTAAAGCTATTGGTAATGCTTCTACCCAATTCACAGAAGTGCTTGCACAGATTTTGGCTATTTTGTTTTTTATGGTCAGGTTCAGTCGTTCAACTTTACCTTGGCTTTTATTATGGTATACTCCTCCATATTAGTGCTTCTGGGAAGGATGCAGCTTGCTCTCTAATTATAAACTCAACACTCGTCTTTGTTGAAATTGTTTCTGGTATAGCACACCACTCACAGTTTTGCCCGTGGTTGTCACATCTAAATCTAAAGGTTGGCCATAGTCTGGGGTTTGTAGAGCAGCAGCCTTTGCCATGTCCCCTTTTACGGTAATTAAGGCCTGTTCAGCCTCTGTTGTCAAATTCAATTCACCCTTACTTTTTTTATTCCTATTTCCTTCACTAAAGCTCTAAATGTATACACAAAAATGCATTTGCCAGATCTATACAGTAGAAGTCGGTGTGTTCTGGGGTCAATCTGGTTAAAATGGTGTAAGGATTTGAAGTGGGCAGTTGTATTGTCATAACCCTCTCATTTATTTTTCTCAGGTCATTTACCATTCTATATTTCCCTGTGTAGTGTTTAATGACAGGCAGTATTGGGGTGTTCCACTCAGAGGTGGTCTCACACAGCACTCCCTTGTTCAATAGACTCTGAATGGTGGGGGCAATACCAGTCATGGCCTCACAATTATTTCTATACTGTCTCTCCTTTACCACTGTTGTTTTGTCTATTTCAAAAGACACTGGTTGAATATCACAATAACCCACATCCTCACTTCCTGTTGACCATAACTTTTCTGGTAGGTTGGCTAACATCTCTTCTGCCCCTGGCCCATCCATTACAGCATTAGTCTTTTCTCTGTTTGACCTTAACTTCTCGTACCTGCCCTCACATATTTCTTCTATGTGTAGTCTGTGACCTCCTGTCATGTGCTATCTTTCCCAACCCTGTCTCTCATCTTCCCAATCTGCTGCCTGTTTTAGTCTTTTTACCATGGGCCCTAAGGCCTTTGCTCCGTGGTGTTTACTTATCATTAAGGAAATGTGTGGTACAGAGACAGTTTTCATTTCAAACCAGTCATATTTTTCCTTACTTAACCTTACTTCCACAGCTACCCCTTCCTTTCCAATGTATATGACTCAGCCTTTCAGGTTGGTATCTCTTTGATCTACATATTGGCTAAACTCTGTTGCATAAACCTCATCATTGCTTTTTGTCATAGTATAAAGTACAGTATAATGGGTCAGAAACTGTCAGGAAGTGTCTCAACAGGTCTGGTCTCTGGTTTATCAGCTGCCTAAAGTTGGTTTGTTCTGGATGCAGCACTCTGACCCAATAAATGTCCACTCCCACTCTTCCTTTTTAGTTAATACCCATTGACCAGCTGCAGGTACTAGACCACCCTTAATGGAACAGTTTTGTGTTTTTCCATTTGGAAAAGTTAAAATTATGCCCTCTGGGCTACACAGAATTTTCACCCCCAATTTTACTAACAGGTCTCGTCTGAGCAGAGCAGAGGGCACACTGGCAAAGCATAATAAAGTCCTTTCTCAACCATTCCAGCCTGATTGTATAGAAGTAGGCCCCAGTGTCCACTAAGGCCTGTACTGGCTGTCTGTTGACCAGTATAGTTAGGTAGGGCTCAGCCTCAGCCCCCTTACAGGTTCTCTGTTGGTCTCACAATAATCCGCCTGGTCTGCCTGGCCCCAGACTGGGCTTTGTCTGGGCACCTGTTGGTTGGTAGACCACGGGACATTTCTGGGGACACCTCTTCCTCTTCCCTGAGGCCCTCCTCTGACAGGAGCCCGTCCCCGTGCAGGAGGTTGTCCCCGTCTATTCAGTGGGCAGTCTTTTCTCCAGTGATCACCTGCTCCGCACAGATAGCACCCCTGCTCTCTCCCTGGTCTCCCGTAATTCCCCCTATAATTTTGGTTTTCCCACCCATTTCCATAAGGTGGCCATTCCTGCAGCGGATCATATGGATAATCATATGGGCCCTGAGGCTGATAGTTTGCTGCCCCTTGTGACACTTCCTGTCCCTTCATCCCCTGATTCATTACAGGCATTTGCAGAGCTCCCTCTCTAGGCTTCTTTTTATTCTTTTCTCAATTTTAGTAGCTGTGTTTTCAGTTTTTCTACCTCAGAATCCTCCCTTTCTTGTTTTTCCATGGCTTTGTCTACATAGTAAATGAAATACCTGGCCCATGTCTCTCCACTACCCCACACATTTCTGGACTGTTTTCTACTTGTTGTTTTGCTTTTTCTGGAACTCCCTTCACTACTGCCTGCCTGTAAAACTCTTTACAGATGTCACTGCAATCTGGGCTGCCCTGTCCTTTCTTCCCATTCAGCTTCTGTCCTATGCAGATATGCTGATGCAGATTCTTCTGCTCCTATCTTAAATTTTATAGATTGATAAGTCATTTTTGGTGTTGGATATAGGTTTGTAAGAGCCCTGCTTATTTGGGTAATTACTTTGGACAGTGGTTTCTCATTGGCCATGTCTTCTATTCTAGCTTCATCCTCTAAAGTAGTCATCTGGGTTCTGTAAGCAGATGTCCCATTAGGGCCCTAAAGTCCCCTATTGCTAGTTCATTACCATGGGTTAATGTGGTCAGTTTATTTAACCATCTCATTCCTCCCTTAGTTAGATCTGGCAATTTCTGCAGTACTGCATTCATGTCTGCATTTCCCCATGGTCTATACTCTGGATTCTGTTGTCCTCCTATCCTGTACAGTGGATACTGGGTTGGGTATGTTGTTCTAACCCCCATGTCTTTCTTTAAATTTAAGGCTTGTAATAAGGTTGTTCCTGAGGCACCTCCTTCTCCTTTGTGGGGCTGGTAGCTGTACCAGCCCTCTGTTGGGCCTGTGCCGCCTGTTTATAACCCCAGTCTATGTCCAGCTCATATCCAGTGATTGTTACACTATCCTTTTCTTCACCCTGACCTTTAGCTAGGCTTAGCCCTTTCATTGAATCTTCCTACATTCTTCTCTGATTTCCCTTTCCCTACTTTCGAGTTCTGCCCTCAGCATTCTGACATTTTCCTCCTCATGTATACTTTCTCCTCCATACAGACTACCTACTCTGCTTCCACATGCTGCCTCCTCCTTATCCACACCCGTCAGTCTCTTCCTTTCTCCAGTCAGCTGCCCTACGTGTCGCTCTAATTCCACTACTTCCTGAGTTCTCTGAAGTATTTCTCTGTCTAAACTACTGTTAATGATTGAACTCATGGGTTGTTTTGTCAGTTCTTCATTTATTAGCTCTCTTACTCTTTTTTCTTCTTCAAACCTAGCCTCCTCACTTTGTTCTACCTCAACTGTCCCTCCTGTCAGGACAAACCTTCCATTTTTATTTGCCTGTTTGGTTGTCGTGGACACTTCCCCTGCCACAACATGCATCACAGGCAGCATTAAAGGAGCGGAAGGGACTTTTCTGCATAAGGGGGCCTAGGTTTTTCTTCTTCTGATTGTTTCTCATTAATAGCTGCAATTTTTACCCTGCAGACCATAACACTTTTTATTCTGCTCCATATTCTAGTCTGATAGGCCTTTTCTTTCACCTCTTTTTCTAATTTCCCTTTAGTAAAAAATGTTGCAGCTTGCCTGTTCTGTACCGCCATTTTATGCTCTTTGTCTGCTCTTTCTTCTTCTCTCATTATGGCCCTTAATAGTTCCCCTTTGTTCTCAGTGGAATTGTCCCACCCATTAATACACTCTAATTGCTTCCATGCCTTTTATAATTCTCTTGTCACCCTTGGTTTTTCTTTAATTTCAGCCTGTGCCAACATTTGTCTACTCAATTTATCCCATACTTCCTTATAGGTAGTCATTTTATCAGTTTATTTTTTTTACCCTAGTCCAAATACACTTCTCACAATTTGGATTATGACCAAACAGTCTGCACCATCAGGTTATTGGGGTGTTTGTATGTCTAACTTTTCTATGCTTCCTATGGGTACTAATTGGCTTTTTATTATATAATCTAACACCACCTATTTTCCCAGGATTAATGTCCTTAATACAGAAACCACTGTGTGTGCACTGCTTCTTTCACTCTTGTTTTATTTTTTGTCATTCAGTGTCCCAATCTCTTGGGCTCATACATTCAGCTTTCTCCGCACTTGAGGCCAAACCCTCGCGTCCGTTCCTACCGGGTCACACTTAAGTGACGGTCCAGAGAGGGTGCGCGACAATTTGGTCTCAAAATACTCGAGATCAGCTTATCTCATTCACACACACACTCAGGTACACACACAGATCGATATAACACCACACTTCACAATATTTCTTATACCTTTTTGTACCACGCTGGGTTTTACAAACTGTATTTTACCACGCGGGTTTCACAAACTGCAACTTACCACGCCGGGTTTCACAAACTGTAGAGTACCACGCCGGTTTCACGAACTGTAAGTTACCACGCCGGGTTTCACGAAATCACCCTTTTAGTGAATTTCAACCTTGCCAGGACATTAATTTTACAGCTCAACCATGCCAGGAAATTAATACTACAGTTCAACCTTGCCAGGAAATTACCTTTTGCAGTTCAACCTTGTCAGGAAATTACTTATACAGTTCAACCTTTCTAAAAGGACATTACCATTTTTCTATTCATTTTGACTGCATTTACTTCTTTAAATCTTTTGAATTCGTCAATTATTCTGATTTCAATATACAGAAAACCACTGGTGCCTCCACCACTTCAACCAGATAATTTAGAGTAATCAATCCTGCAGTTCTTTTATGAAAAAGGTGACTGCTTACCTGTTTCGTTGTTCAGTACTGATGGTTGAAGCAGAGGATTCCCAGCAGAGACCTCGTCTCAGACAGATCCTGGTGCCCCTCCAAATTGTTGGGAAAAATCTTTGTTGTTTCCCCCCCAGGTTCAGGTCTGTCAATGATGAGACTTACTCTTAAATTTAAAATCTTAAGTTTAATAAAGTCAGAATAATTGAGACTGAGCTCAGGATACAGAACAACAGCATCAAGGCATGCAGGGCAGTCCTGTATGCTCACACTACATTTCACACAATATTTATATTCTTGTGCTTGGGTCTTCCTCCCATTCAGGGTGTCCTTCAAAGAACCAGGTGCAGTTGTTTCTTCTCGACCAGTAGATGAGCTCAGCAGTCTCCATATCTTGTTTCTGTAGATAAGACATTTTGTACAGCACATACACACATAATATCAAAATGGAAAAACACATAATATCAAATGGAAAAACACAGCCTTTATGAGGCCTGGGCACAGTGCTTCTATTGAGTAAAACCTGTAAAACATAAATCCTTTAAAACATAAATCCCACAATATCTAGGCGCTTCATCCAGCCGATCTTGGCTGGGTTAAGTGCTACTTCTTGGACACTTTTCCACTCGACCATGCTAACCCTGGAGAAAATTTTTAAGAATTCAAAACTTAATGCCAAACATCCAGGCTTCATTTAGCCAATCTTGGCCGTGAAAGGTGCTACTTCTTGGACTCTTTTCCATTCAAGCCCTGCCACCCTGGAGGAAATATTTTAATTTTCAAAGACTGAGTCCAGATATCTAGGCGCTTCTTCCAGCTAATCTTGGCTAGGTTAAGTGCTACTTCTTGGACACTTTTCCACTCGACCATGGTAACCCTGGAGAAAATTTTTAAGAATTCAAAACTTAATGCCAAACGTCCTGGCGATTCATCCAGCCGATCTTGGCTAGGTTAAGTGCTACTTCTTGGACGCTTTTCCACTCGACCATGGTAACCCTGGAGAAAATTTTTAAGAATTCAAAACTTAATGCCAAACATCCAGGCTTCATCTAACCAATCTTGGCCGTGAAAGGTGCTACTTCTTGGACTCTTTTCCATTCAACCGCTGCCACCCTGGAGGAAATTTTTAAATTTTCAAAGCAAAAGTCCAAACATCCAGGCGCTTCATCCAGCTAAACTTGGCTAGGTTAAGTTCTACTTCTTGAACTCTTTTCCATTCAACCCATGCCACCCTGAAGAAATTTTTTTAATTTTCAAAACCTGAGTCCAGATATCTAGGCGCTTCATCCAGTCGATCTTGGCTGGGTTAAGTGCTACTTCTTGGACGCTTTTCCACTCGACCATGGTAACCCTGGAGAAAATTTTTAAGAATTCAAACTTAATGCCAAACATCCAGGTGCTTCATCTAGCCAATCTTGGCCGTGAAAGGTGCTACTTCGTGGTTTCTTTTCCATTCAACCCCTGCCACCCTGGAGGAATTTTTTTTAATTTTCAAAACCTGAGTCCAGATATCTAGGCGCTTCATCCAGTCGATCTCGGCTGGGTTAAGTGCTACTTCTTGGACGCTTTTCCACTCGACCATGGTAACCCTGGAGAAAATGTTTAAGAATTCAAAACTTAATGCCAAACATACAGGCGCTTCATCTAGCCAATCTTGGCCGTGAAAGGTGCTACTTCTTGGACTCTTTCCATTCAACCCCTGCCACCCTGGAGGAATTTTTTTAATTTTCAAAACCTGAGTCCAGATATCTAGGCGCTTCTTCCAGCCGATCTTGGCTGGGTTAAGTGCTACTTCTTGGACGCTTTTCCACTCGACCATGGTAACCCTGGAGAAAATGTTTAAGAATTCAAAACTTAATGCCAAACATACAGGCGCTTCATCTAGCCAATCTTGGCCGTGAAAGGTGCTACTTCTTGGACTCTTTCCATTCAACCCCTGCCACCCTGGAGGAATTTTTTTAATTTTCAAAACCTGAGTCCAGATATCTAGGCGCTTCTTCCAGCCGATCTTGGCTGGGTTAAGTGCTACTTCTTGGACGCTTTTCCACTCGATCATGGTAACCCTAGAGAAAATGTTTAAGAATTCAAAACTTAATGCCAAACATCCAGGCTTTATCTAGCCAATCTTGGCCTTGAAAGGTGCTACTTCTTGGACTCTTTTCCATTCAACCCCTGCCACCCTGGAGGAAATTTTTTGATTTTCAAAACCTGAGTCCAGATATCTAGGCGCTTCATCCAGCCGATCTTGGCTGGGTTAAGTGCTACTTCTGACGCTTTTCCACTCGACCATGGTAACCCTAGAGAAAATTTTTAAGAATTCAAAAGGTTTTTAATGCCAAACGTCCAGGCGCTTTTTCCAGCCGATCTTGGCTGGGTTAAGTACTACTTCTTGGACGCGTTTTTTCTACTCGACCATGGTAAGCCTAGAGAAAATTTTTAAAAATTCAAAACTTAATGCCAAACATCCAGGCTTCATCTAACCAATCTTGGCCGTGACAGGTACTACTTCTTGGACTCTTTTCCTTTCAACCCCTGCCACCCTGGAGGAAATTTTTTAATTTTCAAAACCTGAGTCCAGATATCTAGGCGCTTCATCCAGCCGATCTTGGCTGGGTTAAGTGCTACTTCTTGGACGCTTTTCCACTCGACCATGGTAACCCTGGAGAAAATGTTTAAGAATTCAAAACTTAATGCCAAACATCCAGGCACTTCATCTAGCCAATTTTTTGCCGTGAAAGGTGCTACTTCTTGGACTCTTTTCCATTCAACCGCTGCCACCCTGGAGGAAATTTTTAAATTTTCAAAGCAAAAGTCCAAACATCCAGGCGCTTCATCCAGCTAAACTTGGCTGGGTTAAGTTCTACTTCTTGGATGCTTTTCCACTCGTCCATGGTAACCCTGGAGAAAATTTGTAAGAATTCAAAACTTAATGCCAAACATCCAGGTGCTTCATCTAGCCAATCTTGGCTGTGAAAGGTGCTACTTCTTGGTTTCTTTTCCATTCAACACCTGCAACCCTGAAGGAAATTTTTTAATTTTCAAAACCTGAGTCCAGATATCTAGGCGCTTCTTCCAGCCAATCTTGGCTGGGTTAAGTGCTACCTCTTGGACGCTTTTCCACTCGATCATGGTAACCCTAGAGAAAATTTTTAAGAATTCAAAACTTAATGCAAAACGTCCAGGCGCTTCATCTAGCCAATTTTTTGCCGTGAAAGGTGCTACTTCTTGGACTCTTTTCCATTCAACCGCTGCCACCCTGGAGGAAATTTTTTAATTTTCAAAGCAAAAGTCCAAACATCCAGGCGCTTCATCCAGCTAAACTTGGCTGGGTTAAGTTCTACTTCTTGGACGCTTTTCCACTCGTCCATGGTAACCCTGGAGAAAATTTTTAAGAATTCAAAACTTAATGCCAAACATCCAGGCTTCATCTAGCCAATGTTGGCTGTGAAAGGTGCTATTTCTTGGACTCTTTTCCATTCAACCCCTGCCACCCTGGAGGAATTTTTTTGATTTTCAAAGACTGAGTTCAGATATCTAGGCGCTTCATCCAGCCGATCTTGGCTGGGTTAAGTGCTACTTCTTGGACGCTTTTCTACTCGACCATGGCAACCCTGGAGAAAATTTTTAAGAATTCAAAACTTAATGCCAAACTTCCAGGCGCTTCATTCAGCCGATCTTGGCTGGGTTAAGTGCTACTTCTTGGACGCTTTTCCACTCGACCATGGTAACCCTGGAGAAAATTTTTAAGAATTCAAAACTTAAAGCCAAACATCCAGGCTTCATCTAACCAATCTTGGCCGTGAAAGGTGCTACTTCTTGGAGTCTTTTCCATTCAACCCCTGCCACCCTGGAGGAAATTTTTTAATTTTCAAAGACTGAGTCCAGATATCTAGGCGCTTCAACCAGCCGATCTTGGCTGGGTTAAGTGCAACTTCTTGGACGCTTTTCCACTCGACCATGCTAATCCTGGAGAAAATTTTTAAGAATTCAAAATTTAATGCCAAACGTCCAGGCGCTTCATCCAGCCGATCTTGGCTGGGTTAAGTGCTACTTCTTGGACGCTTTTCCACTCGACCATGGTATGCCTAGAGAAAATTTTTAAGAATTCAAAACTTAATGCCAAACATCCAGGCTTCATCTAACCAATCTTGGCCGTGAAAGGTACTACTTCTTGGACTCTTTTCCTTTCAACCCCTGCCACCCTGGAGGAATTTTTTTAATTTTCAAAACCTGAGTCCAGATATCTAGGCGCTTCATCCAGTTGATCTTGGCTGGGTTAAGTGCTACTTCTTGACGCTTTTCCACTCGACCATGGTAACCCTGGAGAAAATGTTTAAGAATTCAAAACTTAATGCCAAACATCCAGGCGCTTCATCTAGCCAATCTTGGCAGTGAAAGGTGCTACTTCTTGGACTCTTTTCCATTCAACTCCTGCCACCCTGGAGGAAATTTTTTAATTGTCAAAACCTGAGTCCAGATATCTAGGCGCTTCATCCAGTCGATCTTGGCTGGGTTAAGTGCTACTTCTTGGATGATTTTCCACTCGACCATGGTAACCCTGGAGAAAATTTTTAAGAATTCGAAACTTAATGCCAAACATCCAGGTGCTTCATCTAGCCAATCTTGGCCATGAAAGGTGCTACTTCTTGGTTTCTTTTCCATTCAACCCTGGGAATTTTTTTAATTTTCAAAACCTGAGTCCAGATATCTAGGCGCTTCTTCCAGCCGATCTTGGCTGGGTTAAGTGCTACTTCTTGGACGCTTTTCCACTCGATCATGGTAACTCTAGAGAAAATTTTTAAGAATTCAAAACTTAAAACCAAACGTCCTGGCGATTCATCCAGCCGATCTTGGCTAGGTTAAGTGCTACTTCTTGGACGCTTTTCCACTCGACCATGGTAACCCTGGAGAAAATTTTTAAGAATTCAAAACTTAATGCCAAACATCCAGGCTTCATCTAACCAATCTTGGCCGTGAAAGGTGCTACTTCTTGGACTCTTTTCCATTCAACCGCTGCCACCCTGGAGGAAATTTTTAAATTTTCAAAGCAAAAGTCCAAACATCCAGGCGCTTCATCCAGCTAAACTTGGCTTGGTTAAGTTCTACTTCTTGGACGCTTTTCCACTCGTCCATGGTAACCCTGGAGAAAATTTTTAAGAATTCAAAACTTAATGCCAAACATCCATGCTTCATCTAGCCAATGTTGGCTGTGAAAGATGCTACTTCTTGGACTCTTTTCCATTCAACCCCTGCCACCCTGGAGGAATTTTTTTTTAATTTTCAAAACCTGAGTCCAGATATCTAGGCGCTTCATCCAGTCGATCTTGGCTGGGTTAAGTGCTACTTCTTGGACGCTTTTCCACTCGACCATGGTAACCCTGGAGAAAATGTTTAAGAATTCAAAACTTAATGCCAAACATCCAGGCTTCATCTAACCAATCTTGGCCGTGAAAGGTGCTACTTCTTGAACTCTTTTTAATTCAACCCCTGCCACCCTGGAGGAATTTTTTTTAATTTTCAAAGACTGAGTCCAGATATCTAGGCGCTTCATCCAGTCGATCTTGGCTGGGTTAAGTGCTACTTCTTGACGCTTTTTCCACTCGACCATGGTAACCCTGGAGAAAATGTTTAAGAATTCAAAACTTAATGCCAAACATCCAGGCTTCATCTAACCAATCTTGGCCGTGAAAGGTGCTACTTCTTGAACTCTTTTCAATTCAACCCCTGCCACCCTGGAGGAATTTTTTTTAATTTTCAAAGACTGAGTCCAGATATCTAGGCGCTTCATCCAGTCGATCTTGGCTGGGTTAAGTGCTACTTCTTGGACGCTTTTCCACTCGACCATGGTAACCCTGGAGAAAATGTTTAAGAATTCAAAACTTAATGCCAAACATCCAGGCTTCATCTAGCCAATCTTGGCAGTGAAAGGTGCTACTTCTTGGACTCTTTTCCATTAAACTCCTGCCACCCTGGAGGAAATTTTTTAATTTTCAAAGACTGAGTCCAGATATCTAGGCGCTTCATCCAGTCGATCTTGGCTGGGTTAAGTGCTACTTCTTGGACGCGTTTCCTCTCGACCATGGTAACCCTGGAGAAAATTTTTAAGAATTCAAAACTTAATGCCAAACATCCAGGCTTCATCTAACCAATCTTGGCCGTGAAAGGTACTACTTCTTGAACTCTTTTCCATTCAACCCATGCCACCCTGAAGAAATTTTTTAATTTTCAAAACCTGAGTCCAGATATCTAGGCGCTTCATCCAGTCGATCTCGGCTGGGTTAAGTGCTACTTCTTGGACGCTTTTCCACTCGACCATGGTAACCCTGGAGAAAATTTTTAAGAATTCAAACTTAATGCCAAACATCCAGGTGCTTCATCTAGCCAATCTTGGCCGTGAAAGGTGCTACTTCTTGGTTTCTTTTCCATTCAACCCCTGCCACCCTGGAGGAATTTTTTTAATTTTCAAAACCTGAGTCCAGATATCTAGGCGCTTCATCCAGTCGATCTCGGCTGGGTTAAGTGCTACTTCTTGGACGCTTTTCCACTCGACCATGGTAACCCTGGAGAAAATGTTTAAGAATTCAAAACTTAATGCCAAACATACAGGCGCTTCATCTAGCCAATCTTGGCCGTGAAAGGTGCTACTTCTTGGACTCTTTCCATTCAACCCCTGCCACCCTGGAGGAATTTTTTTAATTTTCAAAACCTGAGTCCAGATATCTAGGCGCTTCTTCCAGCCGATCTTGGCTGGGTTAAGTGCTACTTCTTGGACGCTTTTCCACTCGATCATGGTAACCCTAGAGAAAATGTTTAAGAATTCAAAACTTAATGCCAAACATCCAGGCTTTATCTAGCCAAGATTGGCTGTGAAAGGTGCTACTTCTTGGACTCTTTTCCATTCAACCCCTGCCAACCTGGAAGAATTTTTTTAATTTTCAAAACCTGAGTCCAGATATCTAGGCGCTTTATCCAGCCGATCTTGGCTGGGTTAAGTGCTACTTCTTGGACACTTTTCCACTCGACCATGCTAACCCTGGAGAAAATTTTTAAGAATTCAAAACTTAATGCCAAACATCCATGCTTCATCTAGCCAATGTTGGCTGTGAAAGATGCTACTTCTTGGACTCTTTTCCATTCAACACCTGCCACCCTGGAGGAATTTTTTTTTAATTTTCAAAACCTGAGTCCAGATATCTAGGCGCTTCATCCAGTCGATCTTGGCTGGGTTAAGTGCTACTTCTTGGACGCTTTTCCACTCGACCATGGTAACCCTGGAGAAAATGTTTAAGAATTCAAAACTTAATGCCAAACATCCAGGCTTCATCTAACCAATCTTGGCCGTGAAAGGTGCTACTTCTTGAACTCTTTTCAATTCAACCCCTGCCACCCTGGAGGAATTTTTTTTAATTTTCAAAGACTGAGTCCAGATATCTAGGCGCTTCATCCAGTCGATCTTGGCTGGGTTAAGTGCTACTTCTTGGACGCTTTTCCACTCGACCATGGTAACCCTGGAGAAAATGTTTAAGAATTCAAAACTTAATGCCAAACATCCAGGCTTCATCTAACCAATCTTGGCCGTGAAAGGTGCTACTTCTTGAACTCTTTTCAATTCAACCCTGCCACCCTGGAGGAATTTTTTTTAATTTTCAAAGACTGAGTCCAGATATCTAGGCGCTTCATCCAGTCGATCTTGGCTGGGTTAAGTGCTACTTCTTGGACGCTTTTCCACTCGACCATGGTAACCCTGGAGAAAATGTTTAAGAATTCAAAACTTAATGCCAAACATCCAGGCTTCATCTAGCCAATCTTGGCAGTGAAAGGTGCTACTTCTTGGACTCTTTTCCATTAAACTCCTGCCACCCTGGAGGAAATTTTTTAATTTTCAAAGACTGAGTCCAGATATCTAGGCGCTTCATCCAGTCGATCTTGGCTGGGTTAAGTGCTACTTCTTGACGCGCTTCCTCTCGACCATGGTAACCCTGGAGAAAATTTTTAAGAATTCAAAACTTAATGCCAAACATCCAGGCTTCATCTAACCAATCTTGGCCGTGAAAGGTACTACTTCTTGAACTCTTTTCCATTCAACCCATGCCACCCTGAAGAAATTTTTTTAATTTTCAAAACCTGAGTCCAGATATCTAGGCGCTTCATCCAGTCGATCTTGGCTGGGTTAAGTGCTACTTCTTGGACGCTTTTCCACTCGACCATGGTAACCCTGGAGAAAATTTTTAAGAATTCAAACTTAATGCCAAACATCCAGGTGCTTCATCTAGCCAATCTTGGCCGTGAAAGGTGCTACTTCTTGGTTTCTTTTCCATTCAACCCCTGCCACCCTGGAGGAATTTTTTTTAATTTTCAAAACCTGAGTCCAGATATCTAGGCGCTTCATCCAGTCGATCTCGGCTGGGTTAAGTGCTACTTCTTGGACGCTTTTCCACTCGACCATGGTAACCCTGGAGAAAATGTTTAAGAATTCAAAACTTAATGCCAAACATACAGGCGCTTCATCTAGCCAATCTTGGCCGTGAAAGGTGCTACTTCTTGGACTCTTTCCATTCAACCCCTGCCACCCTGGAGGAATTTTTTTAATTTTCAAAACCTGAGTCCAGATATCTAGGCGCTTCTTCCAGCCGATCTTGGCTGGGTTAAGTGCTACTTCTTGACGCTTTTCCACTCGATCATGGTAACCCTAGAGAAAATGTTTAAGAATTCAAAACTTAATGCCAAACATCCAGGCTTTATCTAGCCAAGATTGGCTGTGAAAGGTGCTACTTCTTGGACTCTTTTCCATTCAACCCCTGCCAACCTGGAAGAATTTTTTTAATTTTCAAAACCTGAGTCCAGATATCTAGGCGCTTCATCCAGTCGATCTTGACTGGGTTAAGTGCTACTTCTTGGACGCTTTTCCACTCGACCATGGTAACCCTGGAGAAAATTTTTAAGAATTCAAAACTTAATGCCAAACATCCAGGCTTCATCTAACCAATCTTGGCCATGAAAATTGATACTTCTTGGACTCTTTTCCATTCAACCCCTGCCACCCTGAAGGAAATTTTTAAACTTTCAAAGCCTGAGTCCAGATATCTAGGCGCTTCATCCAGTCGATCTTGGCTGGTTTAAGTGCTACTTCTTGGACGCTTTACCACTCGACCATGGTAACCCTGGAGAAAATTTTTAAGAGTTCAAAACTTAATGCCAAACATCCAGGCTTCATCTAACCAATCTTGGCCGTGAAAGGTACTACTTCTTGGACTCTTTTCCTTTCAACCCCTGCCACCCTGGAGGAATTTTTTTAATTTTCAAAACCTGAGTCCAGATATTGTTGGGAAAAATCTTTGTTGTTTCCCTCCCAGGTTCAGGTCTGTCAATGATGAGACTTACTCTTAAATTTAAAATCTTAAGTTTAATAAAGTCAGAATAATTGAGACTGAGCTCAGGATACAGAACAACAGCATCAAGGCATGCAGGGCAGTCCTGTATGCTCACACTACATTTCACACAATATTTATATTCTTGTGCTTGGGTCTTCCTCCCATTCAGGGTGTCCTTCACAGAACCAGGTGCAGTTGTTTCTTCTCGACCAGTAGATGAGCTCAGCAGTCTCCATATCTTGTTTCTGTAGATAAGACATTTTGTACAGCACATACACACATAATATCAAAATGGAAAAACACATAATATCAAATGGAAAAACACAGCCTTTATGAGGCCTGGGCACAGTGCTTCTATTGAGTAAAACCTGTAAAACATAAATCCTTTAAAACATAAATCCCACAATTCCCTCTCTTGATCTCTCTAAAAGAGATCACAACTTTTGCTCCACTTCTTCCTCACAGTGAATCACCTGGTATAAGTCAAATTCCCACAGGCAATCTTTTCCTTTTTCCCTTACCAGAGTTAGTTTTGCTTCTCCCCCACCCCTTATGACATCTCTTTTGTGTCTGCCTTGAGTCCCTCCCTCTCTTGTTCCATTCCACAGTATCAACGTTATTATTACTACAACAATTCCCACCCCCCAACATGTGACCACCTTGTTAACATTATCCCTCATGATTTAGCACCATAATTATTATCTGCTTGTTGTTTGTCTCCCTCCTCGGGTTGGTCTGTTGCCGTTTCCCCGTCTCCCATCTCTTCTCCCTCTTCTCCCTCTCTCTGACCTTCTCGAAGGTCAGCTCAAACTGTTGTCAGAAACCTGCTAGGGTCATAACAGAAACAGCAAGCAGACAAGTGAAACCATGTGTTACCTTTTCCAGCCAACTGTACGCAGTGCGAGGTTCGCGCAGGTATTTTCATGGGCTCTGACCACCTGGGGCAGACCATTTTCGTTTCATTTGTTTCAGCCTCACCCACTGCTCGTCATGTCCTCTTTTCATGTCCAATTCCTGTTGCTCTATTTCAGGCCAAAACGTCTGTGTGGAAAATGTGTTAATAACAGCTCTTACTTTTTGTTTGTAGGCCTTAGGTTTATCAGTGTACCCATCCCCAGGCATTGGGGCCCATGGGCCAGGAAATTGGCGTCCAGTGGTTAATTCAAAAGCAGTAAATCCAGTGGTTCTGTTTATTGAACATCTCACAGACATTAAAGCTATTGGTAATGCTTCTACCCAATTCACAGAAGTGCTTGCACAGATTTTGGCTATTTTGTTTTTATGGTCAGGTTCAGTCGTTCAACTTTACCTTGGCTTTTATTATGGTATACTCCTCCATATTAGTGCTTCTGGGAAGGATGCAGCTTGCTCTCTAATTATAAACTCAACACTCGTCTTTGTTGAAATTGTTTCTGGTATAGCACACCACTCACAGTTTTGCCCGTGGTTGTCACATCTAAATCTAAAGGTTGGCCATAGTCTGGGGTTTGTAGAGCAGCAGCCTTTGCCATGTCCCCTTTTACGGTAATTAAGGCCTGTTCAGCCTCTGTTGTCAAATTCAATTCACCCTTACTTTTTTATTCCTATTTCCTTCACTAAAGCTCTAAATGTATACACAAAAATGCATTTGCCAGATCTATACAGTAGAAGTCGGTGTGTTCTGGGGTCAATCTGGTTAAAATGGTGTAAGGATTTGAAGTGGGCAGTTGTATTGTCATAACCCTCTCATTTATTTTTCTCAGGTCATTTACCATTCTATATTTCCCTGTGTAGTGTTTAATGACAGGCAGTATTGGGGTGTTCCACTCAGAGGTGGTCTCACACAGCACTCCCTTGTTCAATAGACTCTGAATGGTGGGGCAATACCAGTCATGGCCTCACAATTATTTCTATACTGTCTCTCCTTTACCACTGTTGTTTTGTCTATTTCAAAAGACACTGGTTGAATATCACAATAACCCACATCCTCACTTCCTGTTGACCATAACTTTTCTGGTAGGTTGGCTAACATCTCTTCTGCCCCTGGCCCATCCATTACAGCATTAGTCTTTTCTCTGTTTGACCTTAACTTCTCGTACCTGCCCTCACATATTTCTTCTATGTGTAGTCTGTGACCTCCTGTCATGTGCTATCTTTCCCAACCCTGTCTCTCATCTTCCCAATCTGCTGCCTGTTTTAGTCTTTTTTACCATGGGCCCTAAGGCCTTTGCTCCGTGGTGTTTACTTATCATTAAGGAAATGTGTGGTACAGAGACAGTTTTCATTTCAAACCAGTCATATTTTTCCTTACTTAACCTTACTTCCACAGCTACCCCTTCCTTTCCAATGTATATGACTCAGCCTTTCAGGTTGGTATCTCTTTGATCTACATATTGGCTAAACTCTGTTGCATAAACCTCATCATTGCTTTTTGTCATAGTATAAAGTACAGTATAATGGGTCAGAAACTGTCAGGAAGTGTCTCAACAGGTCTGGTCTCTGGTTTATCAGCTGCCTAAAGTTGGTTTGTTCTGGATGCAGCACTCTGACCCAATAAATGTCCACTCCCACTCTTCCTTTTTTAGTTAATACCCATTGACCAGCTGCAGGTACTAGACCACCCTTAATGGAACAGTTTTGTGTTTTTCCATTTGGAAAAGTTAAAATTATGCCCTCTGGGCTACACAGAATTTTCACCCCCAATTTTACTAACAGGTCTCGTCTGAGCAGAGCAGAGGGCACACTGGCAAAGCATAATAAAGTCCTTTCTCAACCATTCCAGCCTGATTGTATAGAAGTAGGCCCCAGTGTCCACTAAGGCCTGTACTGGCTGTCTGTTGACCAGTATAGTTAGGTAGGGCTCAGCCTCAGCCCCCTTACAGGTTCTCTGTTGGTCTCGTCAATAATCCGCCTGGTCTGCCTGGCCCCAGACTGGGCTTTGTCTGGGCACCTGTTGGTTGGTAGACCACGGGACATTTCTGGGGACACCTCTTCCTCTTCCCTGAGGCCCTCCTCTGACAGGAGCCCGTCCCGTGCAGGAGGTTGTCCCCGTCTATTCAGTGGGCAGTCTTTTCTCCAGTGATCACCTGCTCCGCACAGATAGCACCCCTGCTCTCTCCCTGGTCTCCCGTAATTCCCCCTATAATTTTGGTTTTCCCACCCATTTCCATAAGGTGGCCATTCCTGCAGCGGATCATATGGATAATCATATGGGCCCTGAGGCTGATAGTTTGCTGCCCCTTGTGACACTTCCTGTCCCTTCATCCCCTGATTCATTACAGGCATTTGCAGAGCTCCCTCTCTAGGCTTCTTTTTATTCTTTTCTTTTTCTGCCTCTATTTGCAATTTTAGTAGCTGTGTTTTCAGTTTTTCTACCTCAGAATCCTCCCTTTCTTGTTTTTCCATGGCTTTGTCTACATAGTAAATGAAATACCTGGCCCATGTCTCTCCACTACCCCCACACATTTCTGGACTGTTTTCTACTTGTTGTTTTGCTTTTTCTGGAACTCCCTTCACTACTGCCTGCCTGTAAAACTCTTTACAGATGTCACTGCAATCTGGGTGCTGCCCTGTCCTTTCTTCCCATTCAGCTTCTGTCCTATGCAGATATGCTGATGCAGATTCTTCTGCTCCTATCTTAAATTTTATAGATTGATAAGTCATTTTTGGTGTTGGATATAGGTTTGTAAGAGCCCTGCTTATTTGGGTAATTACTTTGGACAGTGGTTTCTCATTGGCCATGTCTTCTATTCTAGCTTCATCCTCTAAAGTAGTCATCTGGGTTCTGGTAAGCAGATGTCCCATTAGGGCCCTAAAGTCCCCTATTGCTAGTTCATTACCATGGGTTAATGTGGTCAGTTTATTTAACCATCTCATTCCTCCCTTAGTTAGATCTGGCAATTTCTGCAGTACTGCATTCATGTCTGCATTTCCCCATGGTCTATACTCTGGATTCTGTTGTCCTCCTATCCTGTACAGTGGATACTGGGTTGGGTATGTTGTTCTAACCCCATGTCTTTCTTTAAATTTAAGGCTTGTAATAAGGTTGTTCCTGAGGCACCTCCTTCTCCTTTGTGGGGGCTGGTAGCTGTACCAGCCCTCTGTTGGGCCTGTGCCGCCTGTTTATAACCCCAGTCTATGTCCAGCTCATATCCAGTGATTGTTACACTATCCTTTTCTTCACCCTGACCTTTAGCTAGGCTTAGCCCTTTCATTGAATCTTCCCTACATTCTTCTCTGATTTCCCTTTCCCTACTTTCGAGTTCTGCCCTCAGCATTCTGACATTTTCCTCCTCATGTATACTTTCTCCTCCATACAGACTACCTACTCTGCTTCCACATGCTGCCTCCTCCTTATCCACACCCGTCAGTCTCTTCCTTTCTCCAGTCAGCTGCCCTACGTGTCGCTCTAATTCCACTACTTCCTGAGTTCTCTGAAGTATTTCTCTGTCTAAACTACTGTTAATGATTGAACTCATGGGTTGTTTTGTCAGTTCTTCATTTATTAGCTCTCTTACTCTTTTTCTTCTTCAAACCTAGCCTCCTCACTTTGTTCTACCTCAACTGTCCCTCCTGTCAGGACAAACCTTCCATTTTTATTTGCCTGTTTGGTTGTCGTGGACACTTCCCCTGCCACAACATGCATCACAGGCAGCATTAAAGGAGCGGAAGGGGACTTTTCTGCATAAGGGGGGGGGGCTAGGTTTTTCTTCTTCTGATTGTTTCTCATTAATAGCTGCAATTTTTACCCTGCAGACCATAACACTTTTTATTCTGCTCCATATTCTAGTCTGATAGGCCTTTTCTTTCACCTCTTTTTCTAATTTCCCTTTAGTAAAAAATGTTGCAGCTTGCCTGTTCTGTACCGCCATTTTATGCTCTTTGTCTGCTCTTTCTTCTTCTCTCATTATGGCCCTTAATAGTTCCCCTTTGTTCTCAGTGGAATTGTCCCACCCATTAATACACTCTAATTGCTTCCATGCCTTTTCTAATTCTCTTGTCACCCTTGGTTTTTCTTTAATTTCAGCCTGTGCCAACATTTGTCTACTCAATTTATCCCATACTTCCTTATAGGTAGTCATTTTATCAGTTTATTTTTTTTACCCTAGTCCAAATACACTTCTCACAATTTGGATTATGACCAAACAGTCTGCACCATCAGGTTATTGGGGTGTTTGTATGTCTAACTTTTCTATGCTTCCCTATGGGTACTAATTGGCTTTTTATTATATAATCTAACACCACCTATTTTCCCAGGATTAATGTCCTTAATACAGAAACCACTGTGTGTGCACTGCTTCTTTCACTCTTGTTTTATTTTTGTCATTCAGTGTCCCAATCTCTTGGGCTCATACATTCAGCTTTCTCCGCACTTGAGGCCAAACCTCGCGCGTCCGTTCCTACCGGGTCACACTTAAGTGACGGTCCAGAGAGGTGCGCGACAATTTGGTCTCAAAATACTCGAGATCAGCTTATCTCATTCACACACACACTCAGGTACACACAGATCGATATAACACCACACTTCACAATATTTCTTATACCTTTTTGTACCACGCCGGGTTTTACAAACTGTATTTTACCACGCCGGGTTTCACAAACTGCAACTTACCACGCCGGGTTTCACAAACTGTAGAGTACCACGCCGGGTTTCACGAACTGTAAGTTACCACGCTGGGTTTCACGAAATCACCCTTTAGTGAATTTCAACCTTGCCAGGACATTAATTTTACAGCTCAACCATGCCAGGAAATTAATACTACAGTTCAACCTTGCCAGGAAATTACCTTTTGCAGTTCAACCTTGTCAGGAAATTACTTATACAGTTCAACCTTTCTAAAAGGACATTACCATTTTTCTATTCATTTTGACTGCATTTACTTCTTTAAATCTTTTTGAATTCGTCAATTATTCTGATTTCAATATACAGAAAACCACTGGTGCCTCCACCACTTCAACCAGATAATTTAGAGTAATCAATCCTGCAGTTCTTTTATGAAAAAGGTGACTGCTTACCTGTTTCGTTGTTCAGTACTGATGGTTGAAGCAGAGGATTCCCAGCAGAGACCTCGTCTCAGACAGATCCTGGTGCCCCCTCCAAATTGTTGGGAAAAATCTTTGTTGTTTCCCTCCCAGGTTCAGGTCTGTCAATGATGAGACTTACTCTTAAATTTAAAATCTTAAGTTTAATAAAGTCAGAATAATTGAGACTGAGCTCAGGATACAGAACAACAGCATCAAGGCATGCAGGGCAGTCCTGTATGCTCACACTACATTTCACACAATATTTATATTCTTGTGCTTGGGTCTTCCTCCCATTCAGGGTGTCCTTCAAAGAACCAGGTGCAGTTGTTTCTTCTCGACCAGTAGATGAGCTCAGCAGTCTCCATATCTTGTTTCTGTAGATAAGACATTTTGTACAGCACATACACACATAATATCAAAATGGAAAAACACATAATATCAAATGGAAAAACACAGCCTTTATGAGGCCTGGGCACAGTGCTTCTATTGAGTAAAACCTGTAAAACATAAATCCTTTAAAACATAAATCCCACAATATCTAGGCGCTTCATCCAGCCGATCTTGGCTGGGTTAAGTGCTACTTCTTGGACACTTTTCCACTCGACCATGCTAACCCTGGAGAAAATTTTTAAGAATTCAAAACTTAATGCCAAACATCCAGGCTTCATTTAGCCAATCTTGGCCGTGAAAGGTGCTACTTCTTGGACTCTTTTCCATTCAAGCCCTGCCACCCTGGAGGAAATATTTTAATTTTCAAAGACTGAGTCCAGATATCTAGGCGCTTCATCCAGCTAATCTTGGCTAGGTTAAGTGCTACTTCTTGACACTTTTTTCCACTCGACCATGGTAACCCTGGAGAAAATTTTTAAGAATTCAAAACTTAATGCCAAACGCGTCCTGGCGATTCATCCAGCCGATCTTGGCTAGGTTAAGTGCTACTTCTTGGACGCTTTTCCACTCGACCATGGTAACCCTGGAGAAAATTTTTAAGAATTCAAAACTTAATGCCAAACATCCAGGCTTCATCTAACCAATCTTGGCCGTGAAAGGTGCTACTTCTTGGACTCTTTTCCATTCAACCGCTGCCACCCTGGAGGAAATTTTTTAATTTTCAAAGCAAAAGTCCAAACATCCAGGCGCTTCATCCAGCTAAACTTGGCTTGGTTAAGTTCTACTTCTTGAACTCTTTTCCATTCAACCCATGCCACCCTGAAGAAATTTTTTTAATTTTCAAAACCTGAGTCCAGATATCTAGGCGCTTCATCCAGTCGATCTTGGCTGGGTTAACTGCTACTTCTTGGACGCTTTTCCACTCGACCATGGTAACCCTGGAGAAAATTTTTAAGAATTCAAACTTAATGCCAAACATCCAGGTGCTTCATCTAGCCAATCTTGGCCGTGAAAGGTGCTACTTCTTGGTTTCTTTTCCATTCAACCCCTGCCACCCTGGAGGAATTTTTTTTAATTTTCAAAACCTGAGTCCAGATATCTAGGCGCTTCATCCAGTCGATCTCGGCTGGGTTAAGTGCTACTTCTTGACGCTTTTCCACTCGACCATGGTAACCCTGGAGAAAATGTTTAAGAATTCAAAACTTAATGCCAAACATACAGGCGCTTCATCTAGCCAATCTTGGCCGTGAAAGGTGCTACTTCTTGGACTCTTTCCATTCAACCCCTGCCACCCTGGAGGAATTTTTTTAATTTTCAAAACCGAGTCCAGATATCTAGGCGCTTCTTCCAGCCGATCTTGGCTGGGTTAAGTGCTACTTCTTGGGCGCTTTTCCACTCGACCATGGTAACCCTGGAGAAAATGTTTAAGAATTCAAAACTTAATGCCAAACATACAGGCGCTTCATCTAGCCAATCTTGGCCGTGAAAGGTGCTACTTCTTGGACTCTTTCCATTCAACCCCTGCCACCCTGGAGGAATTTTTTTAATTTTCAAAACCTGAGTCCAGATATCTAGGCGCTTCTTCCAGCCGATCTTGGCTGGGTTAAGTGCTACTTCTTGGACGCTTTTCCACTCGATCATGGTAACCCTAGAGAAAATGTTTAAGAATTCAAAACTTAATGCCAAACATCCAGGCTTTATCTAGCCAATCTTGGCCTTGAAAGGTGCTACTTCTTGGACTCTTTTCCATTCAACCCCTGCCACCCTGGAAATTTTTTGATTTTCAAAACCTGAGTCCAGATATCTAGGCGCTTCATCCAGCCGATCTTGGCTGGGTTAAGTGCTACTTCTTGGACGCTTTTCCACTCGACCATGGTAACCCTAGAGAAAATTTTTAAGAATTCAAAAGGTTTTTAATGCCAAACGTCCAGGCGCTTTTTCCAGCCGATCTTGGCTGGGTTAAGTACTACTTCTTGGGCGCGTTTTTCTACTCGACCATGGTAAGCCTAGAGAAAATTTTTAAAAATTCAAAACTTAATGCCAAACATCCAGGCTTCATCTAACCAATCTTGGCCGTGACAGGTACTACTTCTTGGACTCTTTTCCTTTCAACCCCTGCCACCCTGGAGGAAATTTTTTAATTTTCAAAACCTGAGTCCAGATATCTAGGCGCTTCATCCAGCCGATCTTGGCTGGGTTAAGTGCTACTTCTTGGACGCTTTTCCACTCGACCATGGTAACCCTGGAGAAAATGTTTAAGAATTCAAAACTTAATGCCAAACATCCAGGCACTTCATCTAGCCAATTTTTGCCGTGAAAGGTGCTACTTCTTGGACTCTTTTCCATTCAACCGCTGCCACCCTGGAGGAAATTTTTAAATTTTCAAAGCAAAAGTCCAAACATCCAGGCGCTTCATCCAGCTAAACTTGGCTGGGTTAAGTTCTACTTCTTGGATGCTTTTCCACTCGTCCATGGTAACCCTGGAGAAAATTTGTAAGAATTCAAAACTTAATGCCAAACATCCAGGTGCTTCATCTAGCCAATCTTGGCTGTGAAAGGTGCTACTTCTTGGTTTCTTTTCCATTCAACACCTGCAACCCTGGAGGAAATTTTTTAATTTTCAAAACCTGAGTCCAGATATCTAGGCGCTTCTTCCAGCCAATCTTGGCTGGGTTAAGTTCTACTTCTTGGACGCGTTTCCTCTCGACCATGGTAACCCTGGAGAAAATTTTTAAGAATTCAAAACTTAATGCCAAACATCCAGGCTTCATCTAGCCAATCTTGGCCGTGAAAGGTACTACTTCTTGAACTCTTTTCCATTCAACCCATGCCAACCTGAAGAAATTTTTTTAATTTTCAAAACCTGAGTCCAGATATCTAGGCGCTTCATCCAGTCGATCTTGGCTGGGTTAAGTGCTACTTCTTGGACGCTTTTCCACTCGACCATGGTAACCCTGGAGAAAATTTTTAAGAATTCAAACTTAATGCCAAACATCCAGGTGCTTCATCTAGCCAATCTTGGCTGAGAAAGGTGCTACTTCTTGGTTTCTTTTCCATTCAACCCCTGCCACCCTGGAGGAATTTTTTTTAATTTTCAAAACCTGAGTCCAGATATCTAGGCGCTTCATCCAGTCGATCTCGGCTGGGTTAAGTGCTACTTCTTGGACGCTTTTCCACTCGACCATGGTAACCCTGGAGAAAATGTTTAAGAGTTCAAAACTTAATGCCAAACATACAGGCGCTTCATCTAGCCAATCTTGGCCGTGAAAGGTGCTACTTCTTGGACTCTTTCCATTCAACCCCTGCCACCCTGGAGGAATTTTTTTAATTTTCAAAACCTGAGTCCAGATATCTAGGCGCTTCTTCCAGCCGATCTTGGCTGGGTTAAGTGCTACTTCTTGGACGCTTTTCCACTCGATCATGGTAACCCTAGAGAAAATGTTTAAGAATTCAAAACTTAATGCCAAACATCCAGGCTTTATCTAGCCAAGGTTGGCTGTGAAAGGTGCTACTTCTTGGACTCTTTTCCATTCAACCCCTGCCAACCTGGAAGAATTTTTTTAATTTTCAAAACCTGAGTCCAGATATCTAGGCGCTTCATCCAGTCGATCTTGACTGGGTTAAGTGCTACTTCTTGGACGCTTTTCCACTCGACCATGGTAACCCTGGAGAAAATTTTTAAGAATTCAAAACTTAATGCCAAACATCCAGGCTTCATCTAACCAATCTTGGCCATGAAAATTGATACTTCTTGGACTCTTTTCCATTCAACCCCTGCCACCCTGAAGGAAATTTTTAAACTTTCAAAGCCTGAGTCCAGATATCTAGGCGCTTCATCCAGTCGATCTTGGCTGGTTTAAGTGCTACTTCTTGGACGCTTTACCACTCGACCATGGTAACCCTGGAGAAAATTTTTAAGAGTTCAAAACTTAATGCCAAACATCCAGGCTTCATCTAACCAATCTTGGCCTTGAAAGGTGCTACTTCTTGGACTCTTTTCCATTCTACCCCTGCCACCCTGGAGGAAATTTTTTGATTTTCAAAACCTGAGTCCAGATATCTAGGCGCTTCATCCAGCCGATCTTGGCTGGGTTAAGTGCTACTTCTTGGACGCTTTTCCACTCGACCATGGTAACCCTAGAGAAAATTTTTAAGAATTCAAAACTTAATGCCAAACGTCCAGGCGCTTTTTCCAGCCGATCTTGGCTGGGTTAAGTACTACTTCTTGGACGCGTTTTTTCTACTCGACCATGGTAAGCCTAGAGAAAATTTTTAAAAATTCAAAACTTAATGCCAAACATCCAGGTGCTTCATCTAGCCAATCTTGGCCATGAAAGGTGCTACTTCTTGGTTTCTTTTCCATTCAACCCCTGGGGGAATTTTTTTAATTTTCAAAACCTGAGTCCAGATATCTAGGCGCTTCTTCCAGCCGATCTTGGCTGGGTTAAGTGCTACTTCTTGGACGCTTTTCCACTCGATCATGGTAACTCTAGAGAAAATTTTTAAGAATTCAAAACTTAAAACCAAACTTTCAGGCACTTCATCTAGCCAATTTTGGCCGTGAAAGGTGCTACTTCTTGGACTCTTTTCCATTCAACCCCTGCCACCCTAGAGGAAATTTTTTAATTTTCAAAGCCTGAGTCCAGATATCTAGGCGCTTCATCCAGCTGATCTTGGTTGGGTTAAGTGCTACTTCTTGGAAGCTTTTCCACTCGACCATGGTAACCCTGGAGAAAATTTTTAAGAATTCAAAACTTAATGCCAAACATCCAGGCTTCATCTAGCCAATCTTTTTCCGTGAAAGGTGCTACTTCTTGGACTCATTTCCACTCAACCCTTGCCACCCTGGAGAAATTTTTAATTTTTAAAGCGAAAGTCCAAACGTCCAGGCGCTTCATCCAGCCGATCTTGGCTGGGTTAAGTGCTACTTCTTGGGCGCTTTACCACTCGACCATGGTATCCCTGGAGAAAATTTTTAAGAATTCAAAACTTAATGCCAAAATTCCAGGCACTTCATCTAGCCAATCTTGGCCGTGAAAGGTGCTACTTCTTGGACTCTTTTCCATTTAACCCCTGCCTCCCTGGAGGAAATTTTTAAATTTTCAAAGGAAAAGTCCAAACATCCAGGCGCTTCATCCAGCCAATCTTGGCTGGGTTAAGTGCTACTTCTTGGACGCTTTACCACTCAACCATGGTAACCCTGGTGAAAAAACATCCAGGCTTCATCTAATCAATCTTGGCCGTGAAAGGTGCTACTTCTTGGACTCTTTTCCATTCAACCCCTGCCACCCTGAAGGAAATTTTTTAATTTTCAAAACCTGAGTCCAGATATCTAGGTGTTTCATCAAGCTGATCTTGGCTGGGTTAAGTGCTACTTCTTGGACGCTTTTCCACTCGACCATGGTAAGCCTAGAGAAAATTTTTAAGAATTCAAAACTTAATGCCAAACATCCAGGCTTCATCTAACCAATCTTGGCCGTGAAATGTGCTACTTCTTGGACTCTTTTCCATTCAACCCCTGCCACCCTGAAGGAAATTTTTTAATTTTCAAAACCTGAGTCCAGATATCTAGGTGCTTCATGCAGCCGATCTTGGCTGGGTTAAGTGCTACTTCTTGGACGCTTTTCCAATCGACCATGGTAACCCTGTAGAAAATTTTTAAGAATTCAAAACTTAATGCCAAACGTCCAGGCGATTCATCCAGCCGATCTTGGCTGGGTTAAGTGCTACTTCTTGGACGCTTTTCCACTCGACCATGGTAACCCTAGAGAAAATTTTTAAGAATTCAAAACTTAATGCCAAACATCCAGGCTTCATCTAACCAATCTTGGCCGTGAAAGGTGCTACTTCTTGAACTCTTTTCAATTCAAACCCTGCCAACCTGGAGGAAATTTTTAAATTTTCAAAGCAAAAGTCCAAACGTCCAGGCGCTTCATCCAGCCGATCTTGGCTGGGTTGAGTGCTACTTCTTGGACGCTTTTCCACTCGATCATGGTAACCCTAGAGAAAATTTTTAAGAATTCATAACTTAATGCCAAACATCCAGGCTTCATCTAACCAATCTTGGCCGTGAAAGGTGCTATTTCTTGAACTCTTTTCAATTCAACCCCTGCCACCCTGGAGGAATTTTTTTTAATTTTCAAAACCTGAGTCCAGATATCTAGGCGCTTCTTCCAGCCGATCTTGGCTGGGTTAAGTGCTACTTCTTGGGCGCTTTTCCACTCGATCATGGTAACCCTAGAGAAAATTTTTAAGAATTCAAACTTAAAGCCAAACATTCAGGCACTTCATCTAGCCAATTTTGGCCGTGAAAGGTGCTACTTCTTGGACTCTTTTCCTTTGAACCGCTGCCACCCTGGAGGAAATTTTTAAATTTTCAAAGCAAAAGTCCAAACATCCAGGCGCTTCATCCAGCTAAACTTGGCTTGGTTAAGTTCTACTTCTTGGACGCTTTTCCACTCGACCATGGTAACCCTGGAGAAAATTTTTAAGAATTCAAAACTTAATGCCAAACATCCAGGCTTCATCTAGCCAATATTGGCTGTTAAAGGTGCTACTTCTTGGACTCTTTTCCAATCAACCCCTGCCACCCTGGAGGAATATTTTTAATTTTCAAAACCTGAGTCCAGATATCTAGGCACTTCATCCAGTCGATCTTGGCTGGGTTAAGTGCTACTTCTTGGATGATTTTCCACTCAACCATGGTAACCCTGGAGAAAATTTTTAAGAATTCAAATCTTAATGCTAAACATCCAGGCTTCATCTAACCAATCTTGGCCGTGAAAAATGCTACTTCATGGACTCTTTTCAATTCAACCCCTGCCACCCTGGAGGAAATTTTTTAATTTTCAAAACCTGAGTCCAGATATCTAGGCGCTTCTTCCAGCCGATCTTGGCTGGGTTAAGTGCTATTTCTTGAACGCTTTTTCTTTCGACCATGGTAACCCTGGAGAAAATTTTTAAGAATTCAAAACTTAATGCCAAACATCCAGGCTTCATCTAGCCAATATTGGCCGTGAAAGTTGCTACTTCATGGACTCTTTTCAATTCAACCCCTGCCACCCTGGAGGAAATTTTTTAATTTTCAAAACCTGAGTCCAGATATCTAGGCGCTTCATCCAGCCAAACTTGGCTGGGTTAAGTGCTACTTCTTGGACGCTTTTCCACTCGACCAAGGTATCCCTGGAGAAAATTTTTAAGAATTCAAAACTTAATGCCGAACATCCAGGCTTCATCTAGCCAATCTTTTTCCGTGAAAGGTGCTACTTCTTGGACTCATTTCCACTCAACCCTTGCCACCCTGGAGGAAATTTATTAATTTTTAAAGCGAAAGTCCAAACGTCCAGGCGCTTCATCCAGCCGATCTTGGCTGGGTTAAGTGCTACTTCTTGGACACTTTTCCACTCGACCATGGTAACCCTGGAGAAAATTTTTAAGAATTCAAAACTTAATGCCAAACATCCAGGCTTCATCTAACCAATCTTGGCCGTGAAAGCTGCTACTTCTTGGACTCTTTTTCATTCAACCCCTGCCACCCTGGAGAAAATTTTTTAATTTTCAAAGCCTGAGTCCAGATATCTAGGCGCTTCATCCAGCCGATCTTGGCTGGGTTAAGTGCTATTTCTTGAACGCTTTTCCTTTCGACCATGGTAACCCTGGAGAAAATTTTTAAGAATTCAAAACTTAATGCCAAACATCCAGGCTTCATCTAACCAATCTTGGCCATGAAAAGTTGTACTTCTTGGACTCTTTTCCATTAAACCCCTGCCACCCTGGAGGAAATTTTTTAATTTTCAAAACCTGAGTCCAGATATCTAGGCGCTTCATCCCGCCGATCTTGGCTGGGTTAAGTGCTACTTCTTGGACGCTTTACCACTCGACCATGGTAACCCTGGAGAAAATTTTTAAGAATTCAAATCTTAATGCCAAACATCCAGGCTTCATATAACCAATCTTGGCCGTGAAAGGTGCTACTTCTTGGACTCTTTTCCATTCAACCCCTGCCACCCTGGAGAAACTTTTTTAATTTTCAAAGCCTGAGTCCAGATATCTAGGCGCTTCATCCAGCTGATCTTGGCTGGGTTAAGTGCTACTTCTTGGACGCTTTACCACTCGACCACGATAACCCTGGAGAAAGTTTTTAAGAATTCAAAACTTAATGCCAAACATCCAGGCGCTTCATCTAGCCAATCTTGGCCGTGAAAGGTGCTACTTCTTGGACTCTTTTCCATTCAACCCCTGCCACCTTGGCGGAAATTTTTTAATTTTTAAAGCGAAAGTCCAAACGTCCAGGCGCTTCATCCAGCTGATCTTGGCTGGGTTAAGTGCTACTTCTTGGACGCTTTACCACTCGACCACGATAACCCTGGAGAAAATTTTTAAGAATTCAAAACTTAATGCCAAACATCCAGGCTTCATCTAACCAATCTTGGCCGTGAAAGTTTCTACTTCTTGGACTCTTTTCCATTCAACCCCTGCCACCCTGGAGGAATTTTTTTTAATTTTCAAAGACTGAGTCCAGATATCTAGGCGCTTCATCCAGCCGATCTTGGCTGGGTTAAGTGCTATTTCTTGAACGCTTTTTCTTTCGACCATGGTAACCCTGGAGAAAATTTTTAAGAATTCAAAACTTAATGCCAAACATCCAGGCTTCATCTAACCAATCTTGGCCGTGAAAAGTTGTACTTCTTGGACTCTTTTCCATTCAACCCCTGCCACCCTGGAGGAAATTTTTTAATTTTCAAAACCTTAGTCCAGATATCTAGGCTCTTCATCCCACCGATCTTGGCTGGGTTAAGTGCTACTTCTTGGACGCTTTACCACTCGACCATGGTAACCCTGGAGAAAATTTTTAAGAATTCAAAACTTAATGCCAAACATCCAGGCGCTTCATCTAGCCAATCTTGGCCGTGAAAGGTGCTACTTCTTGGACTCTTTTCCATTCAACCCCTGCCACCTTGGAGGAAATGTTTTATTTTTAAAGCGAAAGTCCAAACGTCCAGGCGCTTCATCCAGCCGATCTTGGCTGGGTTAAGTGCTACTTCTTAGACGCTTTTCCACTCGACCATGGTAACCCTGGAGAAAATTTTTAAGAATTCAAAACTTAATGCCAAACATCCAGGCGCTTCATCTAGCCAATCTTGGCCGTGAAAGTTTCTACTTCTTGGACTCTTTTCCATTCAACCCCTGCCACCCTGGAGGAATTTTTTTTAATTTTCAAAGACTGAGTCCAGATATCTAGGCGCTTCATCCAGCCGATCTTGGCTGGGTTAAGTGCTACTTCTTGGACACTTTTCCACTCGATCATGGTAACTCTAGAGAAAATTTTTAAGAATTCAAAACTTAAAACCAAACTTTCAGGCACTTCATCTAGCCAATTTTGGCTGTGAAAGGTGCTACTTCATGGACTCTTTTCCATTCAACCTCTACCACCCTGGAGGAAATTTTTTAATTTTCAAAACCTGAGTCCAGATATCTAGGCGCTTCATCCCGCCGATCTTGGCTGGGTTAAGTGCTACTTCTTGAACGCTTTACCACTCGACCATGGTAACCCTGGAGAAAATTTTTAAGAATTCAAGACTTAATGCCAAACATCCAGGCTTCATCTAACCAATCTTGGCCGTGAAAGGTGCTACTTCATGGACTCTTTTCCATTCAACCCCTGCCACCCTGGAGGAAATTTTTAAATTTTCAAAACCTGAGTCCAGATATCTAGGCGCTTCATCCAGCCGATCTTGGCTGTGTTAAGTGCTACTTCTTGAACGCTTTTCCACTCGACCATGGTAACCCTGGAGAAAATTTTTAAGAATTCAAGACTTAATGCCAAACATCCAGGCTTCATCTAACCAATCTTGGCCGTGAAAGGTGCTACTTCATGGACTCTTTTCAATTCAACCCCTGCCACCCTGGAGGAAATTTTTTAATTTTCAAAACCTGAGTCCAGATATCTAGGCGCTTCATCCAGCCGATCTTGGCTGGGTTAAGTGCTACTTCTTGGACGCTTTTCCACTCGACCAAGGTATCCCTGGAGAAAATTTTTAAGAATTCAAAACTTAATGCCAAACATCCAGGCTTCATCTAGCCAATCTTTTTCCGTGAAAGGTGCTACTTCTTGGACTCATTTCCACTCAACCCTTGCCACCCTGGAGGAAATTTATTAATTTTTAAAGCGAAGGTCCAAACGTCCAGGCGCTTCATCCAGCAGATCTTGGCTGGGTTAAGTGCTACTTCTTGGAGACTTTTCCACTCGACCATGGTAACCCTGGAGAAAATTTTTAAGAATTCAAAACTTAATGCCAAACATCCAAGCTTCATCTAACCAATCTTGACCGTGAAAGGTGCTACTTCTTGGACTCTTTTCCATTCAACCCCTGCCACCCTGGAGGAACTTTTTTAATTTTCAAAACCTGAGTCCAGATATCTAGGCGCTTCATCCAGTCGATCTTGGCTGGGTTAAGTGCTACCTCTTGGACGCTTTTCCACTCGACCATGGTAACCCTGGAGAAAATGTTTAAGAATTCAAGACTTAATGCCAAACATCCAGGCTTCATCTAACCAATCTTGGCCGTGAAAGGTGCTACTTCATGGACTCTTTTCAATTCAACCCCTGCCACCCTGGAGAAATTTTTAATTTTCAAAACCTGAGTCCAGATATCTAGGCGCTTCATCCAGCCGATCTTGGCTGGGTTAAGTGCTACTTCTGGACGCTTTTCCACTCGTCAAGGTATACCTGGAGAAAATTTTTAAGAATTCAAAACTTAATGCCAAACATCCAGGCTTCATCTAACCAATCTTGGCCGTGAAAGGTGCTACTTCTTGGACTCTTTTCCATTCAACCCCTGCCACCCTGGAGAAAATTTTTTAATTTTCAAAGCCTGAGCCCAGATATCTAGGCGCTTCATCCAGCCGATCTTGGCTGGGTTAAGTGCTACTTCTTGAACGCTTTTCCACTCGACCATGGTAACCCTGGAGAAAATTTTTAAGAATTCAAGACTTAATGCCAAACATCCAGGAGCTTCATCTAGCCAATCTTTTCCGTGAAAAGGTGCTACTTCTTGGACTCATTTCCACTCACCCCTTGCCACCCTGGAGGAAATTTATTAATTTTTAAAGCGAAAGTCCAAACGTCCAGGCGCTTCATCCAGCCGATCTTGGCTGGGTTAAGTGCTACTTCTTGGACGCTTTTCCACTCGACCATGGTAACCCTGGAGAAAATTTTTAAGAATTCAAAACTTAATGCCAAACATCCAGGCTTCATCTAACCAATCTTGGCCGTGAAAGCTGCTACTTCTTGGACCCTTTTCCATTCAACCCTTGCCACCCTGGAGGAAATTTTTTAATTTTCAAAGCGAAAGTCCAAACATCCAGGGGCTTCATTAAGCCGATCTTGGCTGGGTTAATTGCTACTTCTTGGACGCTTTACCTCTCGACCATGGTAACCCTGGAGCAAATTTTTAAGAATTCAAAACTTAAAGCCAAACATCCAGGCTTCATCTAGCCAATATTGGCTGTGAAAGGTGCTACTTTTTGGACCCTTTTCCATTCAACCCCTGCTACCCTGGAGGAATTTTTTTTAATTTTCTAAACCTGAGTCCAGATATCTAGGCGCTTCTTCCAGCCGATCTTGGCTGGGTTAAGTGCTACTTCTTGTATGCTTTTCCACTCGACCATGGTAACCCTGGAGAAAATTTTTAAGAATTCAAAACTTAATGCCAAACATCCAGGCTACATCTAGCCAATCTTTTTCTGTGAAAGGTGCTACTCCTTGGAATCTTTTCCACTCAACCCCTGCCACCCTGGAGGAAATTTTTTAATTTTCAAAACCTGAGTCCAGATATCTAGGTGCTTCATCCAGCCTATCTTGGCTGGGTTAAGTGGTACTTCTTGGACGCTTTTCCACTCGACCATGGTA
Organism: Puntigrus tetrazona; assembly: GCF_018831695.1. Lineage (NCBI taxonomy): Eukaryota > Metazoa > Chordata > Actinopteri > Cypriniformes > Cyprinidae > Puntigrus > Puntigrus tetrazona. The sequence goes on along the minus strand of NW_025048764.1, from coordinate 23,645 downwards.
ACCCTGGAGAAAATTTTTTAGAACTCAAAACTTAATGCCAAACATCCAGGCTTCATCTAGCCAATATTGGCTGTGAAAGGTGCTACTTCTCGGACTCTTTTCCATTCAACCCCTGCCACCCTGGAGAAAATTTTTAAATTTTCAAAGGAAAAGTCCAAACATCCTGGCGCTTCATCCAGCCGATCTTGGCTGGGTTAAGTGCTACTTCTTGGACGCTTTACCACTCAACCATGGTAACCCTGGAGAAAATTTTTAAGAATTCAAAACTTAATGCCAAACATCCAGGCTTCATCTAACCAATCTTGGCCGTGAAAGGTGCTACTTCTTGGACTCTTTTCCATTCAACCCCTGCCACCCTGGAGAAAATTTTTTAATTTTCAAAGCCTGAGCCCAGATATCTAGGCGCTTCATCCAGCCGATCTTGGCTGGGTTAAGTGCTACTTCTTGAACGCTTTTCCACTCGACCATGGTAACCCTGGAGAAAATTTTTAAGAATTCAAGACTTAATGCCAAACATCCAGGAGCTTCATCTAGCCAATCTTTTTCCGTGAAAGGTGCTACTTCTTGGACTCATTTCCACTCACCCCTTGCCACCCTGGAGAAATTTATTAATTTTTAAAGCGAAAGTCCAAACGTCCAGGCGCTTCATCCAGCCGATCTTGGCTGGGTTAAGTGCTACTTCTTGGACGCTTTTCCACTCGACCATGGTAACCCTGGAGAAAATTTTTAAGAATTCAAAACTTAATGCCAAACATCCAGGCTTCATCTAACCAATCTTGGCCGTGAAAGCTGCTACTTCTTGGACCCTTTTCCATTCAACCCTTGCCACCCTGGAGAAATTTTTAATTTTTCAAAGCGAAAGTCCAAACATCCAGGGGCTTCATTAAGCCGATCTTGGCTGGGTTAATTGCTACTTCTTGGACGCTTTACCTCTCGACCATGGTAACCCTGGAGAAAATTTTTAAGAATTCAAAACTTAATGCCAAACATCCAGGCTTCTTCTAACCAATCTTGGCCGTGAAAGGTGGTACTTCTTGGACTCTTTTCCATTCAACCCCTGCCACCCTGGAGGAAATTTTTTAATTTTCAAAGCCTGAGTCCAAACATCCAGGTGCTTCATTAAGCCGATCTCGGCTGGGTTAAGTGCTACTTCTTGGATGCTTTACCACTCGACCATGGTAACCCTGGAGAAAATTTTTAAGAATTCAAAACTTAATGCCAAACATCCAGGCGCTTCATCTAGCCAATCTTGGCCGTGAAAGTTGCTACTTCTTGGACTCTTTTCCATTCAACCCCTGCCACCCTGGAGAAACTTTTTTAATTTTCAAAGCCTGAGTCCAGATATATAGGCGCTTCATCCAGCTGATCTTGGCTGGGTTAAGTGCTACTTCTTGGACCCTTTACCACTCGACCCTGGTAACCCTGGAGAAAATTTTTAAGAATTCAAAATTAATGCCAAACATCCAGGCTTCATCTAGCCAATCTTTTTCCGTGAAAGGTGCTACTTCTTGGACTCATTTCCATTCAACCCCTGCCACCCTGGAAGAAATTTTTTAATTTTCAAAGCGAAAGTCCAAACATCCAGGCGCTTCATTAAACCGATCTTGGCTGGGTTAAGTGCTACTTCTTGGACGCTTTACCACTCGACCATGGTAACCCTGGAGAAAATTTTTAAGGATTCAAAACTTAATGCCAAACATCCAGGCGCTTCATCTAGCCAATCTTGGCCGTGAAAGGTGCTACTTCTTGGACTCTTTTCCATTCAACCCCTGTCACCCTGGAGAAACTTTTTTAATTTTTAAAGCCTGAGTCCAGATATCTAGGCGCTTCATCCAGCCGATCTTGGCTGGTTTAAGTGCTACTTCTTGGACGCTTTACCACTCGACCACGATAACCATGGAGAAAAATTTTAAGAATTCAAAACTTAATGCCAAACACCCAGGCTTCATCTAACCAATCTTGGCCGTGAAAGGTGCTACTTCTTGGACTCTTTTCCATTCAACCCCTGCCACCCTGAAGGAAATTTTTTAATTTTCAAAACCTGAGTCCAGATATCTAGGCGCTTCATCCAGCCGATCTTGGCTGGGTTAAGTGCTACTTCTTGGACGCTTTTCCACTCGACCATGGTAACCCTAGAGAAAATTTTAAAAATTCAAAACTTAATGCCAAACATCTAGGCGCTCCATCTAGACAATCTTGGCCGTGAAAGGTGCTACTTCTTGGACTCTTTTCCATTCAACCCCTGCCACCCTGGAGGAATTTTTTTTAATTTTTAAAGCGAAAGTCCAAACGTCCAGGCGCTTCATCCAGCCGATCTTGGCTGGGTTAAGTGCTACTTCTTGGACGCTTTACCACTTGACCATGGTAACCCTGGAGAAAATTTTTAAGAATTCAAAACTTAATGCCAAACATCCAGGCTTCATCTAACCAATCTTGGCCGTGAAAGGTGCTACTTCTTGGACTCTTTTCCATTCAACCCCTGCCACCCTGAAGGAAATTTTTTAATTTTCAAAGCGAAAGTCCAAACATCCAGGCGCTTCATCCAGCCGATCTTGGCTGGGTTAAGTGCTACTTCTTGGACGCTTTACCACTTGACCATGGTAACCCTGGAGAAAATTTTTAAGAATTCAAAACTTAATGCCAAACATCCAGGCTTCTTCTAACCAATCTTGGCCGTGAAAGGTGCTACTTCTTGGACTCTTTTCCATTCAACCCCTGCCACCCTGGAGGAAATTTTTTAATTTTCAAAGCGAAAGTCCAAACCTCCAAGCGCTTCATCCAGCTGATCTTGGCTGGGTTAAGTGCTACTTCTTGGACGCTTTACCACTCGACCATGGTAACCCTGGAGAAAATATTTAAGAATTCAAAACTTAAAGCCAAACATCCAGGCTTCATCTAACCAATCTTGGCCGTGAAAGGTGCTACTTCTTGGACTCTTTTCCATTCAACCCCTGCCACCCTGGAGGAATTTTTTTAATTTTCAAAACATTAGTCCAGATATCTAGGCGCTTCATCCAGCCGATCTTGGCTGGGTTAAGTGCTACTTCTTGAACGCTTTTCCACTCGACCATGGTAACCCTGGAGAAAATTTGTAAGAATTCAAAACTTAATGCCAAACATCCAGGCTTCATCTAACCAATCTTGGCCGTGAAAGGTGCTACTTCTTGGACTCTTTTCCATTCAACCCTTGCCACCCTGGAGGAAATTTATTAATTTTTAAAGCGAAAGTCCAAACGTCCAGGCGCTTCATCCAGCCGATCTTGGCTGGGTTAAGTGCTACTTCTTGGACACTTTTCCACTCGACCATGGTAACCCTGGAGAAAATTTTTAAGAATTCAAAACTTAATGCCAAACATCCAGGCTTCATCTAACCAATCTTGGCCGTGAAAGGTGCTACTTCTTGGACTCTTTTCCATTCAACCCCTGCCACCCTGGAGAAATTTTTTTAATTTTCAAAGCCTGAGTCCAGATATCTAGGCGCTTCATCCAGCCGATCTTGGCTGGGTTAAGTGCTATTTCTTGAACGCTTTTCCACTCGACCATGGTAACCCTGGAGAAAATTTTTAAGAATTCAAAACATAATGCCAAACATCCAGGCTTCATCTAACCAATCTTGGCCGTGAAAGGTGCTACTTCTTGGACTCCTTTCCATTCAACCCCTGCCACCCTGGAGGAAACTTTTTAATTTTCAAAGCGAAAGTCCAAACATCCAGGTGCTTCATCCAGCCGATCTTGGCTGTGTTAAGTGCTACTTCTTGGACGCTTTACCACTCGACAATGGTAACCCTGGAGAAAATTTTTAAGAATTCAAGACTTAATGCCAAACATCCAGGCTTCATCTAACCAATCTTGGCCGTGAAAGGTGCTACTTCATGGACTCTTTTCAATTCAACCCCTGCCACCCTGGAGAAAATTTTTAATTTTCAAAACCTGAGTCCAGATATCTAGGCGCTTCATCCAGCCGATCTTGGCTGGGTTAAGTGCTACTTATTGGACGCTTTTCCACTCGTCCAAGGTATACCTGGAGAAAATTTTTAAGAATTCAAAACTTAATGCCAAACATCCAGGCTTCATCTAACCAATCTTGGCCGTGAAAGGTGCTACTTCTTGGACTCTTTTCCATTCAACCCCTGCCACCCTGGAGAAATTTTTTTAATTTTCAAAGCCTGAGTCCAGATATCTAGGCGCTTCATCCCGCCGATCTTGGCTGGGTTAAGTGCTACTTCTTGGACGCTTTACCACTCGACCATGGTAACCCTGGAGAAAATTTTTAAGAATTCAAGACTTAATGCCAAACATCCAGGCTTCATCTAACCAATCTTGGCCGTGAAAGGTGCTACTTCATGGACTCTTTTCAATTCAACCCCTGCCACCCTGGAGGAAATTTTTTAATTTTCAAAACCTGAGTCCAGATATCTAGGCGCTTCATCCAGCCGATCTTGGCTGGGTTAAGTGCTACTTCTTGGACGCTTTTCCACTCGTCCAAGGTATACCTGGAGAAAATTTTTAAGAATTCAAAACTTACTGCCAAACATCCAGGCTTCATCTAGTCAATCTTTTTCCGTGAAAGGTGCTACTTCATGGACTCATTTCCGCTCAACCCTTGCAACCCTGGAGAAAATTTATTAATTTTTAAAGCGAAAGTCCAAACGTCCAGGTGCTTCTTCCAGCCGATCTTGGCTGGGTTAAGTGCTACTTCTTGGAAACCTTTCCACTCGACCATGGTAACCCTGGAGAAAATTTTTAAGAATTCAAAACTTAATGCCAAACATCCAGGCTTCATCTAACCAATCTTGGCCGTGAAAGGTGCTACTTCTTGGACTCTTTTCCATTCAACCCCTGCCACCCTGGAGAAAATGTTTTAATTTTCAAAGCCTGAGCCCAGATATCTAGGCGCTTCATCCAGCCGATCTTGGCTGGGTTAAGTGCTACTTCTTGAACGCTTTTCCACTCGACCATGGTAACCCTGGAGAAAATTTTTAAGAATTCAAGACTTAATGCCAAACATCCAGGCTTCATCTAACCAATCTTGGCCGTGAAAGTTGCTACTTCATGGACTCTTTTCAATTCAACCCCTGCCACCCTGGAAGAAAATTTTTTAATTTTCAAAACCTGAGTCCAGATATCTAGGCGCTTCATCCAGCCGATCTTGGCTGGGTTAAGTGCTACTTCTTGGACGCTTTTCCACTCGACCAAGGTATCCCTGGAGAAAATTTTTAAGAACTCAAAACTTAATGCCAAACATCCAGGCTTCATCTAGTCAATCTTGGCCGTGAAAGTTGCTACTTCATGGACTCTTTTTTTAATTCAACCCCTGCCACCCTGGAGGAAATTTTTTAATTTTCAAAACCTGAGTCCAGATATCTAGGCACTTCATCCAGCCGATCGTGGCTGGGTTAAGTGCTACTTCTTGGACGCTTTTCCACTCGACCACGATAACCCTGGAGAAAATTTTTAAGAATTCAAAACTTAATGCCAAACATCCAGGCTTCATCTAACCAATCTTGGCCGTGAAAGGTGCTACTTCTTGGACTCTTTTCCATTCAACCCCTGCCACCCTGGAGGAAATTTTTTAATTTTCAAAACCTGAGTCCAGATATCTAGGCGCTTCATCCCGCCGATCTTGGCTGGGTTAAGTGCTACTTCTTGGACGCTTTACCACTCGACCATGGTAACCCTGGAGAAAATTTTTAAGAATTCAAGACTTAATGCCAAACATCCAGGCTTCATCTAACCAATCTTGGCCGTGAAAGGTGCTACTTCATGGACTCTTTTCAATTCAACCCCTGCCACCCTGGAGAAAATTTTTTAATTTTCAAAACCTGAGTCCAGATATCTAGGCGCTTCATCCAGCCGATCTTGGCTGGGTTAAGTGCTACTTCTTGGACGCTTTTCCAATTGTCCAAGGTATACCTGGAGAAAATTTTTAAGAATTCAAAACTTACTGCCAAACATCCAGGCTTCATCTAGTCAATCTTTTTCCGTGAAAGGTGCTACTTCTTGGACTCATTTTCACTCAACCCTTGCCACCCTGGAGGAAATTTATTAATTTTTAAAGCGAAAGTCCAAACGTCCAGATGCTTCATCCAGCCGATCTTGGCTGGGTTAAGTGCTACTTCTTGTAAGCTTTACCACTCGACCATGGTAACCCTTGAGAAAATTTTTAAGAATTCAAAACTTAATGCCAAACATCCAGGCTTCATCTAACCAATCTTGGCCGTGAAAGGTTCTACTTCTTGGACTCTTTTCCATTCAACCCCTGCCACCCTGGAGAAAAATTTTTAATTTTCAAAGCCTGAGCCGAGATATCTAGGCGCTTCATCCAGCCGATCTTGGCTGGGTTAAGTGCTACTTCTTGGACGCTTTTCCACTCGACCAAGGTATCCCTGGAGAAAATTTTTAAGAATTCAAAACTTAATGCCAAACATCCAGGCTTCATCTAGCCAATCTTTTTCCGTGAAAGGTGCTACTTCTTGGACTCATTTCCACTCAACCCTTGCCACCCTGGAGGAAATTTATTAATTTTTAAAGCGAAAGTCCAAACGTCCAGGCGCTTCATCCAGCCGATCTTGGCTGGGTTAAGTGCTACTTCTTGGACACTTTTCCACTCGACCATGGTAACCCTGCAGAAAATTTTTAAGAATTCAAAACTTAATGCCAAACATCCAGGCTTCATCTAACCAATCTTGGCCGTGAAAGGTGCTACTTCTTGGACTCTTTTCCATTCAACCCCTGCCACCCTGGAGAAAATTTTTAATTTTCAAAGCCTGAGCCCAGATATCTAGGCGCTTCATCCAGCCGATCTTGGCTGGGTTAAGTGCTACTTCTTGAACGCTTTTCCACTCGACCATGGTAACCCTGGAGAAAATTTTTAAGAATTCAAAATTTAATGCCAAACATCCAGGCTTCATCTAACCAGTCTTGGCCGTGAAAGGTGCTACTTCATGGACTCTTTTCCATTCAACCCCTGCCACCCTGGAGGAAATTTTTAAATTTTCAAAACCTGAGTCCAGATATCTAGGCACTTCAAACAGCCGATCTTGGCTGGGTTAAGTGCTACTTCTTGAACGCTTTTCCACTCGACCATGGTAACCCTGGAAAAAAATTTTAAGAATTCAAGACTTAATGCCAAACATCCAGGCTTCATCTAACCAATCTTGGCCGTGAAAGTTGCTACTTCATGGACTCTTTTCAATTCAACCCCTGCCACCCTGGAGGAAATTTTTTAATTTTCAAAACCTGAGTCCAGATATCTAGGCGCTTCATCCAGCCGATCTTGGCTGGGTTAAGTGCTACTTCTTGGACGCTTTTCCACTCGACCAAGGTATCCCTGGAGAAAATTTTTAAGAATTCAAAACTTAACGCCAAACATCCAGGCTTCATCTAGCCAATCTTTTTCCGTGAAAGGTGCTACTTCTTGGACTCATTTCCACTCAACCCTTGCCACCCTGGAGGAAATTTATTAATTTTTAAAGCGAAAGTCCAAACTTCCAGGCGCTTCATCCAGCCGATCTTGGCTGGGTTAAGTGCTACTTCTTGGACACTTTTCCACTCGACCATGGTAACCCTGGAGAAAATTTTTAAGAATTCAAAACTTAATGCCAAACATCCAGGCTTCATCTAACCAATCTTGGCCGTGAAAGCTGCTACTTCTTGGACTCTTTTCCATTCAACCCCTGCCACCCTGGAGAAAATTTTTTAATTTTCAAAGCCTGAGTCCAGACATCTAGGCGCTTCATCCAGCCGATCTTGGCTGGGTTAAGTGCTATTTCTTGAACGCTTTTCCTTTCGACCATGGTAACCCTGGAGAAAATTTTTAAGAATTCAAAACTTAATGCCAAACATCCAGGCTTCATCTAACCAATCTTGGCCGTGAAAAGTTGTACTTCTTGGACTCTTTTCCATTCAACCCCTGCCACCCTGGAGGAAAATTTTTAATTTTCAAAACCTGAGTCCAGATATCTAGGCGCTTCATCCCGCCGATCTTGGCTGGGTTAAGTGCTACTTCTTGGACGCTTTACCACTCGACCATGGTAACCCTGGAGAAAATTTTTAAGAATTCAAAACTTAATGCCAAACATCCAGGCACTTCATCTAGCCAATTTTGGCCGTGAAAGGTGCTACTTCTCGGACTCTTTTCCATTCAACCGCTGCCACCCTGGAGGAAAATTTTAAATTTTCAAAGCAAAAGTCCAAACATCCAGGCGCTTTATCCAGCCGATCTTGGCTGGGTTAAGTGCTACTTCTTGGACACTTTTCCACTCGACCATGGTATGCCTAGAGAAAATTTTTAAGAATTCAAAACTTAATGCCAAACATCCAGGCTTCATCTAACCAATCTTGGCCGTGACAGGTACTACTTCTTGGACTCTTTTCCTTTCAACCCCTGCCACCCTGGAGGAAATTTTTTAATTTTCAAAACCTGAGTCCAGATATCTAGGCGCTTCATCCAGCCGATCTTGGCTGGGTTAAGTGCTACTTCTTGGACGCTTTTCCACTCGACCATGGTAACCCTGGAGAAAATGTTTAAGAATTCAAAACTTAATGCCAAACATCCAGGCACTTCATCTAGCCAATTTTTTGCCGTGAAAGGTGCTACTTCTTGGACTCTTTTCCATTCAACACCTGCAACCCTGGAGGAAATTTTTAATTTTCAAAACCTGAGTCCAGATATCTAGGCGCTTCTTCCAGCCAATCTTGGCTGGGTTAAGTGCTACTTCTTGACGCTTTTCCACTCGATCATGGTAACCCTAGAGAAAATTTTTAAGAATTCAAAATTTAACGCCAAACATTCAGGCACTTCATCTAGCCAATTTTGGCCGTGAAAGGTGCTACTTCTTGGTTTCTTTTCCATTCAACCGCTGCCAACCTGGAGGAAATTTTTAAATTTTCAAAGACTGAGTCCAGATATCTAGGCGCTTTATCCAGCCGATCTTGGCTGGGTTAAGTGCTACTTCTTGAACACTTTTCCACTCGACCATGCTAACCCTGGAGAAAATTTTTAAGAATTCAAAACTTAATGCCAAACATCCAGGCTTCATCTAGCCAATCTTGGCCGTGAAAGGTGCTACTTCTTGGACTCTTTTCCATTTAACCCTGCCACCCTGGAGAAATTTTTTGATTTTCAAAGACTGAGTCCAGATATCTAGGCGCTTCATCCAGCCAATCTTGGCTGGGTTAAGTGCTACTTCTTGGACGCTTTTCTACTCGACCATGGTAACCCTGGAGAAAATTTTTAAGAACTCAAAACTTAATGCAAAACGTCCAGGCGCTTCATCTAGCCAATTTTTTGCCGTGAAAGGTGCTACTTCTTGGACTCTTTTCCATTCAACCGCTGCCACCCTGGAGGAAATTTTTTAATTTTCAAAGCAAAAGTCCAAACATCCAGGCGCTTCATCCAGCTAAACTTGGCTGGGTTAAGTTCTACTTCTTGGACGCTTTTCCACTCGTCCATGGTAACCCTGGAGAAAATTTTTAAGAATTCAAAACTTAATGCCAAACATCCAGGCTTCATCTAGCCAATGTTGGCTGTGAAAGGTGCTATTTCTTGGACTCTTTTCCATTCAACCCCTGCCACCCTGGAGAAATTTTTTGATTTTCAAAGACTGAGTTCAGATATCTAGGCGCTTCATCCAGCCGATCTTGGCTGGGTTAAGTGCTACTTCTTGACGCTTTTCTACTCGACCATGGCAACCCTGGAGAAAATTTTTAAGAATTCAAAACTTAATGCCAAACTTCCAGGCGCTTCATCCAGCCGATCTTGGCTGGGTTAAATGCTACTTCTTGGACTCTTTTCCACTCGACCATGGTAACCCTGGAGAAAATTTTTAAGAATTCAAAAGTTAAAGCCAAACATCCAGGCTTCATCTAACCAATCTTGGCCGTGAAAGGTGCTACTTCTTGGACTCGTTTCCATTCAACCCCTGCCACCCTGGAGGAAATTTTTTAATTTTCAAAGACTGAGTCCAGATATCTAGGCGCTTCAACCAGCCGATCTTGGCTGGGTTAAGTGCAACTTCTTGGACGCTTTTCCACTCGACCATGCTAATCCTGGAGAAAATTTTTAAGAATTCAAAATTTAATGCCAAACGTCCAGGCGCTTCATCCAGCCGATCTTGGCTGGGTTAAGTGCTACTTCTTGGACGCTTTTCCACTCGACCATGGTATGCCTAGAGAAAATTTTTAAGAATTCAAAACTTAATGCCAAACATCCAGGCTTCATCTAACCAATCTTGGCCGTGAAAGGTACTACTTCTTGGACTCTTTTCCTTTCAACCCCTGCCACCCTGGAGAATTTTTTTAATTTTCAAAACCTGAGTCCAGATATCTAGGCGCTTCATCCAGTTGATCTTGGCTGGGTTAAGTGCTACTTCTTGGACGCTTTTCCACTCGACCATGGTAACCCTGGAGAAAATGTTTAAGAATTCAAAACTTAATGCCAAACATCCAGGCGCTTCATCTAGCCAATCTTGGCAGTGAAAGGTGCTACTTCTTGGACTCTTTTCCATTCAACTCCTGCCACCCTGGAGAAATTTTTAATTGTCAAAACCTGAGTCCAGATATCTAGGCGCTTCATCCAGTCGATCTTGGCTGGGTTAAGTGCTACTTCTTGGATGATTTTCCACTCGACCATGGTAACCCTGGAGAAAATTTTTAAAGAATTCGAAACTTAATGCCAAACATCCAGGTGCTTCATCTAGCCAATCTTGGCCATGAAAGGTGCTACTTCTTGGTTTCTTTTCCATTCAACCCCTGGGGAATTTTTTTAATTTTCAAAACCTGAGTCCAGATATCTGGCGCTTCTTCCAGCCGATCTTGGCTGGGTTAAGTGCTACTTCTTGGGCAGCTTTTCCACTCGATCATGGTAACTCTAGAGAAAATTTTTAAGAATTCAAAACTTAAAACCAAACTTTCAGGCACTTCATCTAGCCAATTTTGGCCGTGAAAGGTGCTACTTCTTGGACTCTTTTCCATTCAACCCCTGCCACCCTAGAGGAAATTTTTAATTTTCAAAGCCTGAGTCCAGATATCTAGGCGCTTCATCCAGCTGATCTTGGTTGGGTTAAGTGCTACTTCTTGAAAGCTTTTCCACTCGACCATGGTAACCCTGGAGAAAATTTTTAAGAATTCAAAACTTAATGCCAAACATCCAGGCTTCATCTAGCCAATCTTTTTCCGTGAAAGGTGCTACTTCTTGGACTCATTTCCACTCAACCCTTGCCACCCTGGAGGAAATTTTTAATTTTTAAAGCGAAAGTCCAAACGTCCAGGCGCTTCATCCAGCCGATCTTGGCTGGGTTAAGTGCTACTTCTTGGACGCTTTACCACTCGACCATGGTATCCTGGAGAAAATTTTTAAGAATTCAAAACTTAATGCCAAAATTCCAGGCACTTCATCTAGCCAATCTTGGCCGTGAAAGGTGCTACTTCTTGGACTCTTTTCCATTTAACCCCTGCCTCCTGGAGAAATTTTTAAACTTTCAAAGGAAAAGTCCAAACATCCAGGCGCTTCATCCAGCCAATCTTGGCTGGGTTAAGTGCTACTTCTTGGACGCTTTACCACTCAACCATGGTAACCCTGGTGAAAAAACATCCAGGCTTCATCTAATCAATCTTGGCCGTGAAAGGTGCTACTTCTTGGACTCTTTTCCATTCAACCCCTGCCACCCTGAAGTAAATTTTTTAATTTTCAAAACCTGAGTCCAGATATCTAGGTGTTTCATCCAGCTGATCTTGGCTGGGTTAAGTGCTACTTCTTGGACGCTTTTCCACTCGACCATGGTAAGCCTAGAGAAAATTTTTAAGAATTCAAAACTTAATGCCAAACATCCAGGCTTCATCTAACCAATCTTGGCCGTGAAATGTGCTACTTCTTGGACTCTTTTCCATTCAACCCCTGCCACCCTGAAGGAAATTTTTTAATTTTCAAAACCTGAGTCCAGATATCTAGGTGCTTCATGCAGCCGATCTTGGCTGGGTTAAGTGCTACTTCTTGGACGCTTTTCCACTCGACCATGGTAACCCTGTAGAAAATTTTTAAGAATTCAAAACTTAATGCCAAACGTCCAGGCGATTCATCCAGCCGATCTTGGCTGGGTTAAGTGCTACTTCTTGGACGCTTTTCCACTCGACCATGGTAACCCTGGAGAAAATTTTTAAGAATTCAAAACTTAATGCCAAACTTCCAGGCTTCATCTAACCAATCTTGGCCGTGAAAGGTGCTACTTCTTGAACTCTTTTCAATTCAAACCCTGCCAACCTGGAGGAAATTTTTAAATTTTTCAAAGCAAAGTCAAAACGTCCAGGCGCTTCATCCAGCCAATCTTGGCTGGGTTAAGTGCTACTTCTTGGACGCTTTTCCACTCGATCATGGTAACCCTAGAGAAAATTTTTAAGAATTCATAACTTAATGCCAAACATCCAGGCTTCATCTAACCAATCTTGGCCGTGAAGGTGCTATTTCTTGAACTCTTTTCAATTCAACCCCTGCCACCCTGGAGGAATTTTTTTTAATTTTCAAAACCTGAGTCCAGATATCTAGGCGCTTCTTCCAGCCGATCTTGGCTGGGTTAAGTGCTACTTCTTGGACGCTTTTCCACTCGATCATGGTAACCCTAGAGAAAATTTTTAAGAATTCAAACTTAAAGCCAAACATTCAGGCACTTCATCTAGCCAATTTTGGCCGTGAAAGGTGCTACTTCTTGGACTCTTTTCCTTTGAACCGCTGCCACCCTGGAGAAATTTTTAAATTTTCAAAGCAAAAGTCCAAACATCCAAGCGCTTCATCCAGCTAAACTTGGCTTGGTTAAGTTCTACTTCTTGGACGCTTTTCCACTCGACCATGGTAACCCTGGAGAAAATTTTTAAGAATTCAAAACTTAATGCCAAACATCCAGGCTTCATCTAACCAATCTTGGCCGTGAAAGGTGCTACTTCTTGAACTCTTTTCAATTCAAACCCTGCCAACCTGGAGGAAATTTTTAATTTTCAAAGCAAAAGTCCAAACGTCCAGGCGCTTCATCCAGCCGATCTTGGCTGGGTTAAGTGCTACTTCTTGACGCTTTTCCACTCGATCATGGTAACCCTAGAAAAATTTTTAAGAATTCATAACTTAATGCCAAACATCCAGGCTTCATCTAACCAATCTTGGCGTGAAAGGTGCTATTTCTTGAACTCTTTTCAATTCAACCCCTGCCACGCTGGAGGAATTTTTTTAATTTTCAAAACCTGAGTCCAGATATCTAGGCGCTTCTTCCAGCCGATCTTGGCTGGGTTAAGTGCTACTTCTTGGACGCTTTTCCACTCGATCATGGTAACCCTAGAGAAAATTTTTAAGAATTCAAACTTAAAGCCAAACATTCAGGCACTTCATCTAGCCAATTTTGGCCGTGAAAGGTGCTACTTCTTGGACTCTTTTCCTTTGAACCGCTGCCACCCTGGAGAAAATTTTTAAATTTTCAAAGCAAAAGTCCAAACATCCAGGCGCTTCATCCAGCTAAACTTGGCTTGGTTAAGTTCTACTTCTTGGACGCTTTCCACTCGACCATGGTAACCCTGGAAAATTTTTAAGAATTCAAAACTTAATGCCAAACATCCAGGCTTCATCTAGCCAATATTGGCTGTTAAAGGTGCTACTTCTTGGACTCTTTTCCAATCAACCCCTGCCACCCTGGAGGAATATTTTTAATTTTCAAAACCTGAGTCCAGATATCTAGGCACTTCATCCAGTCGATCTTGGCTGGGTTAAGTGCTACTTCTTGGATGATTTTCCACTCAACCATGGTAACCCTGGAGAAAATTTTTAAGAATTCAAATCTTAATGCCAAACATCCAGGTGCTTCATCTAGCCAATCTTGGCCATGAAAGGTGCTACTTCTTGGTTTCTTTTCCATTCAACCCCTGCAACACCTGCGGGAATTTTTTAATTTTCAAAACCTGAGTCCAGATATCTAGGCGCTTCTTCCAGCCGATCTTGGCTGGGTTAAGTGCTACTTCTTGGACGCTTTTCCACTCGATCATGGTAACTCTAGAGAAAATTTTTAAGAATTCAAAACTTAAAACCAAACTTTCAGGCACTTCATCTAGCCAATTTTGGCGTGTGAAAGGTGCTACTTCTTGACTCTTTTCCATTCAACCCCTGCCACCCTAGAGGAAATTTTTTTATATTTCAAAACCTGAGTCCAGATATCTAGGCGCTTCATCCAGCTGATCTTGGCTGGGTTAAGTGCTACTTCTTGGAAAGCTTTTCCACTCGACCATGGTAACCCTGGAGAAAATTTTTAAGAATTCAAAACTTAATGCCAAACATCCAGGCTTCATCTAGCCAATCTTTTTCCGTGAAAGGTGCTACTTCTTGGACTCATTTCCACTCAACCCTTGCCACCCTGGAGAAATTTTTAATTTTTAAAGCGAAAGTCCAAACGTCCAGGGTGCTTCATCCAGCCGATCTTGGCTGGGTTAAGTGCTACTTCTTGAGCGCTTTACCACTCTGCGACCATGGTAACCCTGGAGAAAATTTTTAAGAATTCAAGACTTAATGCCAAACATCCAGGCTTCATCTAACCAATCTTGGCCGTGAAAGGTGCTACTTCATGGACTCTTTTCCATTCAACCCCTGCCACCCTGGAGAAATTTTTAAATTTTCAAAACCTGAGTCCAGATATCTAGGCGCTTCATCCAGCCGATCTTGGCTGGAGTTAAGTGCTACTTCTTGAACGCTTTTCCACTCGACCATGGTAACCCTGGAGAAAATTTTTAGAATTCAAGACTTAATGCCAAACATCCAGGCTTCATCTAACCAATCTTGGCCATGAAAGGTGCTACTTCATGGACTCTTTTCAATTCAACCCCTGCCACCCTGGAGAAAATTTTTAATTTTCAAAACCTGAGTCCAGATATCTAGGCGCTTCATCCAGCCGATCTTGGCTGGGTTAAGTGTTACTTCTTGACGCTTTTCCACTCGACCAAGGTATCCCTGGAGAAAATTTTTAAGAATTCAAAACTTAATGCCAAACATCCAGGCTTCATCTAGCCAATCTTTTTCCGTGAAAGGTGCTACCCCAAGAGTATAGCTGCAATGAGTTCATGAATTTCTTTACTTCTAAGATTGATACCATCAGAGATAAAATTGTAACTATGCAGCCGTCAACTACAGTTTCACATCAGATAGTGAGCTTTAGAACCCTAAGGAAAAATTACACTCTTTCTCTATTATAGGAGAAGAAGACTTGTACAAACTTGTTAAATCATCTAAACCAGCAACATGTATGTTAGACCCTATTCCATCTAAACTATTAAAAGATCTGCTTCCAGAAGTCATAGATCCTATTTTGAACATTATTAATTCATCATTGTCATTAGGTTATGTTCCCAAAACCTTTAAACTGGCTGTAAGTTAAACCTCTTATTAAGAAACCACATCTTGATCCCAAAGACTTAGTAAATTACAGACCAATCTCTAATCTCCTTTTCTGTCAAAGATACTAGAAAAGGTAGTATCCTCACAACTGTATTCCTTTTTAGAAAAAAATGGTGTCTGTGAGGATTTCCAATCAGGTTTTAGACCGTACCATAGTACTGAGACTGCTCTCATTAGAGTTACTAATGACCTGCTTCTATCATCTGATCGTGGTTTTATCTCGTTATTAGTGCTATTAGATCTTAGCGCAGCATTCGATACTATCGATCACAACATTCTCTTGGATAGACTAGAAAACTATGTTGGCATTAGAGGAAGCGCCTTAGCATGGCTTACATCATATCTATCTGACCGCTATCAGTTTGTGGCATTAAATGAGGAGGTATCATATCGATCAAAAGTGAAATATGGAGTTCCTCAAGGCTCAGTGCTAGGACCGTTACTTTTCAACCTGTACATGTTACCCTGGGAGATATTATCAGGAGTCATGGTGTTAGCTTTCACTGCTATGCTGATGATACTCAGCTCTATATTTCAGCGCAGCCTTGGTGATACACACCAAATTGAGAATCTAACAGAATGCATAGTCGATATAAAAAGCTGGATGATGAGTAACTTCTTAATGTTAAATTCTGAAAAAACAGAGGTGCTAATAATTGGACCTAAAAACCCATATAATAATCTAGAACACAGCCTATCACTTGATGGCTGCTCTGTTAATTCTTCATCATCAGTTAGGAACCTAGGTGTGCTGTTTGACCGCAATCTTTCCTTTGAAAATCATGTTTCTAGCATCTGTAAAACTGCGTTTTTCCATCTTAAAAATATATCTAAATTCTGACCTATGCTTTCAACCTCTAATGCAGAGATATTAATTCATGCGTTTATGACCTCAAGGTTAGATTATTGCAATGCTTTATTGGGTGGTTGTTCTGCACGCTTAATAAACAAACTTCAGCTAGTCCAAAACGCAGCAGCCAGAGTCCTTACTAGAACTAGGAAGTATGATCATATTAGCCCGGTTCTGTCAACACTGCACTGGCTCCTATCAAACATCGAATAGATTTTAAAATCTTATTAATTACCTATAAAGCCCTGAATGGTTTAGCTCCTCAATACTTGGCGAGCTCTTATCACATTATAGTCCTGCACGTCCGCTGCGTTCTCAAAACTCTGGCCATTTGATAATACCTAGAATATCAAAATCAACTGCGGGCAGCAGATCCTTTTCCTATCTAGCACCTAAACTCTGGAACAATCTCCCTAACTGTGTTCGGGAAGCAGACACACTCTGCCAGTTTAAATCTAGATTAAAGACACATCTTTTAACTTAGCCTACACATAACACACCAACACACCTTTTATTATTCAAATCCGTTAAAGGATTTTTAGGCTGCATTACTTAGATTTGCTGGAACCGGGAACACTACTCCTACAATACGATGTACTTGTGACATCGTAAAAAGAATGGCATCTACGCTAATATTAGTCCTGTTTCTTTCTCAATCTGTTTTCACAGTTTGTATCCAGACTAGATGGTGGATCAGCACCCAGAGATTATGTTCATCAGAGACCAGAACACCTAGATGCGCGTGGGTCGACAGATCACCAGATCCTGATGCACACACACACACACACACTAAGTCATTTACACTACCTGACACAGCAGCGTTTAAAAATTGAACTGGAAGTTAAGTGCTGGGCGTCCGGTCAGAGGAGAACTGACCCCAACTGAGTCTGGTTTCTCCCAAGGTTTTTTTTTTTTTTTTCTCCATTCTGTATGCATGGGGTTTTGTTTCCTTGCGCTGTCGCCTCTGGCTTGCTTGGTTGGGGACACTTAACTTCTAGTGACTATCGTTGAATTGACTACAGAGACCGTCTCTGCATTTAATAAGAAATTGGTCACTTTACGTCATTATACATCCCTGTCATTATACATCCTGTCATTATACATCCCTGTCATTATACTGTACAGTGCTTTGATGCAACCTGTGTTGTTAAAAGCGCTATATAAATAAAAATGATTGAAATGATACTTCTTGGACTCATTTCCACTCAACCCTTGCCACCCTGGAGAAAAGTTATTAATTTTAAAGCGAAGGTCCAAACGTCCAGGCGCTTCATCCAGCCGATCTTGGCTGGGTTAAGTGCTACTTCTTGGACGCTTTACCACTCGACCATGGTAACCCTGGAGAAAATTTTTAAGAATTCAAAACTTAATGCCAAACATCCAGGCTTCATCTAACCAATCTTGGCCGTGAAAGGTGCTGCACTTCTTGGACTCTTTTCCATTCAACCCCTGCCACCCTGGAGAAATTTTTAATTTTCAAAGCGAAAATCCAAACGTCCAGGCGCTTCATCCAGCCGATCTTGGCTGGGTTAAGTGCTACTTCTGACGCTTTACCTCTTGACCTTGGTAACCCTGGAGAAAGTTTTAAGAATTCAAAACCTAATGCCAAACATCCAGGCTTCATCTAACCAATCTTGGCGTGAAAGGTGCTACTTTTTGGACTCTTTTCCATTCAACCCCTGCCACCCTGGAGGAGAATTTTTTAATTTTCAAAGCGAAAGTCCAAACGTCCAGGCGCTTCATCCAGCCGATCTTGGCTGGGTTAAGTGCTACTTCTTGACGCTTTACCACTCTGACCTTGGTAACCCTGGAGAAAGTTTTTAAGAATTCAAACCTAATGCCAAACATCCAGGCTTCATCTAACCAATCTTGGCCGTGAAAGGTGCTACTTCTTGGACTCTTTTCCATTTAACCCCTGCCACCCTGGAGAAATTTTTTAATTTTCAAAGCAAAGTCCAAACATCAAGGCGCTTCATCCCGCCGATCTTGGCTGGGTTAAGTGCTACTTCTTGAGCGCTTTACCACTCGACCATGGTAACCCTGGAGAAAATTTTTAAGAATTCAAGACTTAATGCCAAACATCCAGGCTTCATCTAACCAATCTTGGCCATAAAAAGGTGGTACTTCATGGACTCTTTTCAATTCAACCCCTGCCACCCTGGAGAAAATTTTTAATTTTTCAAAGCCTGAGTCCAGATATCTAGGCGCTTCATCCAGCCGATCTTGGCTGGGTTAAGTGCTACTTCTGAACGCTTTTCCACTCGACCATTGTAACCCTGGAGAAAATTTTTAAGAATTCAAAACTTAATGCCAAACATCCAGGCTTCATCTAACCAATCTTGGCCGTGAAAGGTGCTACTTCTTGGACTCTTTCCATTCAACCCCTGCCACCCTGGAGGAAATTTTTTAATTTTCAAGCGAAAGTCCAAACATCCAGGCGCTTCATCCAGCCGATCTTGGCTGGGTTAAGTGCTACTTCTTGGACGCTTTACCACTCGACCATGGTAACCCTGGAGAAAATTTTTAAAGAATTCAAAACTTAATGCCAAACATCCAGGCTTCATCTAACCAATCTTGGCCGTGATAGGTGCTACTTCTTGGACTCTTTTCCATTCAACCCCTGCCACCCTGGAGGAAATGTTTTAATTTTCAAAACCTGAGTCCAGATATCAAGGTGCTTCATCCGCCGATCTTGGCTGGGTTAAGTGCTACTACTTGGACGCTTTACCCACTCGACCATGGTAACCCTGGAGAAAATTTTTAAGAATTCAAAACTTAATGCCAAACATCCAGGCTTCATCTAACCAATCTTGGCCGTGAAAGGTGCTACTTCTTGGACTCTTTTCCATTCAACCCCTGCCACCCTGGAGAAATTTTTTTAATTTTCAAAGCGAAAGTCCAAACGTCCAGGCGCTTCATCCAGCCGATCTTGGCTGGGTTAAGTGCTACTTCTTGGACGCTTTACCACTTGACCTTGGTAACCCTGGAGAAAGTTTTTAAGAATTCAAAACCTAATGCCAAACATCCAGGCTTCATCTAACCAATCTTGGCCGTGAAAGGTGCTACTTCTTGGACTCTTTTCCATTCAACCCCTGCCACCCTGGAGGAAATTTTTTAATTTTCAAAGCGAAAGTCCAAACGTCCAGGCGCTTCATCCAGCCGATCTTGGCTGGGTTAAGTGCTACTTCTTGGACGCTTTACCACTTGACCTTGGTAACCCTGGAGAAAGTTTTTAAGAATTCAAAACCTAATGCCAAACATCCAGGCTTCATCTAACCAATCTTGGCCGTGAAAGGTGCTACTTCTTGGACTCTTTTCCATTCAACCCCTGCCACCCTGGAGAAATTTTTAATTTTCAAAGCGAAAGTCCAAACATCAAGGCGCTTCATCCAGCTAAACTTGGCTTGGTTAAGTTCTACTTCTTGGACGCTTTTCCACTCGACCATGGTAACCCTGGAGAAAATTTTTAAGAATTCAAAACTTAATGCCAAACATCCAGGCTTCATCTAACCAATCTTGGCCGTGAAAGGTGCTACTTCTTGAACTCTTTTCAATTCAAACCCTGCCAACCTGGAGGAAATTTTTAAATTTTCAAAGCAAAGTCCAACGTCCAGGCGCTTCATCCAGCCGATCTTGGCTGGGTTAAGTGCTACTTCTTGACGCTTTTCCACTCGATCATGGTAACCCTAGAGAAAATTTTTAAGAATTCATAACTTAATGCCAAACATCCAGGCTTCATCTAACCAATCTTGGCGTGAAAGGTGCTATTTCTTGAACTCTTTTCAATTCAACCCCTGCCACCTGGAGGAATTTTTTTAATTTTCAAAACCTGAGTCCAGATATCTAGGCGCTTCTTCCAGCCGATCTTGGCTGGGTTAAGTGCTACTTCTTGGGCGCTTTTTCCACTCGATCATGGTAACCCTAGAGAAAATTTTTAAGAATTCAAACTTAAAGCCAAACATTCAGGCACTTCATCTAGCCAATTTTGGCCGTGAAAGGTGCTACTTCTTGGACTCTTTTCTTTTGAACCGCTGCCACCCTGGAGAAATTTTTAAATTTTCAAAGCAAAGTCCAAACATCCAGGCGCTTCATCCAGCTAAACTTGGCTTGGTTAAGTTCTACTTCTTGGACGCTTTTCCACTCGACCATGGTAACCCTGGAGAAAATTTTAAGAATTCAAAACTTAATGCCAAACATCCAGGCTTCATCTAGCCAATATTGGCTGTTAAAGGTGCTATTTCTTGGACTCTTTTCCAATCAACCCCTGCCACCCTGGAGAATATTTTTAATTTTCAAAACCTGAGTCCAGATATCTAGGCACTTCATCCAGTCGATCTTGGCTGGGTTAAGTGCTACTTCTTGGATGATTTTCCACTCAACCATGGTAACCCTGGAGAAAATTTTTAAAATTCAAATCTTAATGCCAAACATCCAGGTGCTTCATCTAGCCAATCTTGGCCATGAAAGGTGCTACTTCTTGGTTTCTTTTCCATTCAACCTGCAACACCTGCGGGAATTTTTTTAATTTTCAAAACCTGAGTCCAGATATCTAGGCGCTTCTTCCAGCCGATCTTGGCTGGGTTAAGTGCTACTTCTTGACGCTTTTCCACTCGATCATGGTAACTCTAGAGAAAATTTTTAAGAATTCAAACTTAAACCAAACTTTCAGGCACTTCATCTAGCCAATTTTGGCCGTGAAAGGTGCTACTACTTGACTCTTTTCCATTCAACCCCTGCCACCCTAGAGGAAATTTTTTATATTTCAAAACCTGAGTCCAGATATCTAGGCGCTTCATCCAGCTGATCTCGGCTGGGTTAAAGTGCTACTTCTTGAAGCTTTTCCACTCGACCATGGTAACCCTGGAGAAAATTTTTAAGAATTCAAAACTTAATGCCAAACATCCAGGCTTCATCTAGCCAATCTTTTTCCGTGAAAGGTGCTACTTCTTGGACTCATTTCCTCTCAACCCTTGCCACCCTGGAGAAATTTTTTAATTTTTGTGCGAAAGTCCAAACGTCCAGGTGCTTCATCCAGCCCGATCTTGGCTGGGTTAAGTGCTACTTCTTGAACGCTTTACCACTCGACCATGGTAACCCTGGAGAAAATTTTTAGAAATTCAAGACTTAATGCCAAACATCCAGGCTTCATCTAACCAATCTTGGCCGTGAAAGGTGCTACTTCATGGACTCTTTTCCATTCAACCCCTGCCACCCTGGAGAAATTTTTAAATTTTCAAAACCTGAGTCCAGATATCTAGGCGCTTCATCCAGCCGATCTTGGCTGGGTTAAGTGCTACTTCTTCTTGAGCAACTTTTCCCACTCGACCATGGTAACCCTGGAGAAAATTTTTAAGAATTCAAGACTTAATGCCAAACATCCAGGCTTCATCTAACCAATCTTGGCAGTGAAAGGTGCTACTTCATGGACTCTTTTCAATTCAACCCCTGCCACCCTGGAGGAAATTTTTTAATTTTCAAAACCTGAGTCCAGATATCTAGGCGCTTCATCCAGCGATCTTGGCTGGAGTTAAGTGCTACTTCTTGGGCGCTTTTCACTCGACCAAGGTATCCCTGGAAAATTTTTAAGAATTCAAAACTTAATGCCAAACATCCAGGCTTCATCTAGCCAATCTTTTCCGTGAAAGGTGCTACCCCAAGAGTATAGCTGCAATGAGTTCATGAATTTCTTTACTTCTAAGATTGATACCATCAGAGATAAAATTGTAACTATGCGGCCGTCAACTACAGTTTCACATCAGATAGTGAGCTTTAGAACCCTAAGGAAAAATTACACTCTTTCTCTATTATAGGAGAAGAAGACTTGTACAAACTTGTTAAATCATCTAAACCAACAACATGTATATTTAGACCCTATTCCATCTAAACTATTAAAAGATCTGCTTCCCAGAAGTCATAGATCCTATTTTGAACATTATTAATTCATCATTGTCATTAGGTTATGTTCCCAAAACCTTTTTAAACTGGCTGTAGTTAAACCTCTTATTAAGAAACCACATCTTGATCCCAAAGACTTAGTAAATTACAGACCAATCTCTAATCTCCTTTTCTGTCAAAGATACTAGAAAAGGTGAGTATCCTCACAACTGTATTCCTTTTTAGAAAAAAATGGTGTCTGTGAGGATTTCCAATCAGGTTTTTAGGCCACCGCACCATAGTACTGAGACTGCTCTCATTAGAGTTACTAATGACCCTTAGCTTCTATCATCTGATCGTGGTTTTATCTCGTTATTAGTGCTATTAGATCTTAGCTAAGGCATTGATACTATCGATCACAACATTCTCTTGGATAGACTAGAAAACTATGTTGGCATTAGAGGAAGCGCCTTAGCATGGCTTACATCATATCTATCTGACCGCTATCAGTTTGTGGCATTAAATGAGGAGGTATCATATCGATCAAAAGTGAAATATGGAGTTCCTCAAGGCTCAGTGCTAGGACTGTTACTTTCCAACCTGTACATGTTTGCCCTGGGAGATATTATCAGGAGTCATGGTGTTAGCTTTCACTGCTATGCTGATGATACTCAGCTCTATGTTTCAGCGCAGCCTTGGTGATACACACCAAATTGAGAATCTAACAGAATGCATAGTCGATATAAAAAGCTGGATGATGAGTAACTTCTTAATGTTAAATTCTGAAAAAACAGAGTGCTAATAATTGGACCTAAAACCCACATATAATAATCTAGAACACAGCCTATCACTTGATGGCTGCTCTGTTAATTCTTCATCATCAGTTAGGAACCTAGGTGTGCTGTTTGACCGCAATCTTTCCTTTAGAAATCATGTTTCTAGCATCCCCAGTAAAACTGCGTTTTTCCATCTTAAAAATATATCTAAATTACGACCTATGCTTTCAGCCTCTAATGCAGAGATATTAATTCATGCGTTTATGACCTCAAGGTTAGATTATTGCAATGCTTTATTGGGTGGTTGTTCTGCACGCTTAATAAACAAACTTCAGCTAGTCCAAAACACGCAGCAACCAGAGTCCTTACTAGAACTAGGAAGTATGATCATATTAGCCCAGGTTCTGTCAACACTGCACTGGCTCCTATCAAACATCGAATAGATTTAAAATCTTATTAATTACCTATAAAGCCCTGAATGGTTTAGCTCCTCAATACTTGAGCGAGCTCTTATCACACTATAGTCCTGCCGTCCGCTGCGTTCTCAAAACTCTGGCCATTTGATAATACCTAGAATATCAAAATCAACTGCGGGCAGCAGATCCTTTTCCTATCTAGCACCTAAACTCTAGAACAATCTCCCTAACTCTGTTAAGAGAAGCGAACACACTCTACCAGTTTAAATCTGAATTAAAGACACGCATCTTTTAACTTAGCCTACACACAA